>NC_041382.1:570129047-570147272 GCF_002162155.2 Triticum dicoccoides
GGGGGGGAGCAAAGCAACCGTGAGTATGTTGGAAATATGCCCTAGAGGCAATAATAAAATGGTTGTTATTGTATTTCCTTGTTCATGATAATTGTCTATTGTTCATGCTATAATTGTATTAACCGGAAACCATAATACATGTGCGAATACATAGACCACAACATGTGCCTAGTAAGCCTCTAGTTGACTAGCTCGTTGATCAATAGATGGTCATGGTTTCCTGACCATGGACATTGGATGTCTTTCATAACGGGATCACATCATTAGGAGAATGATGTGATGGACAAGACCCAATCCTAAGCCTAGCACAAGATCGTATAGTTCGTCTGCTAAAGCTTTTCTAATGTCAAGTATCATTTCCATAGACCATGAGATTGTGCAACTCCCGGATACCGTAGGAATGCTTTGGGTGTACCAAACGCCACAACGTAACTGGGTGGCTATAAAGGTGCACTACGGGTATCTCTGAAAGTGTCTGTTGGGCTGGCACGAATCGAGACTAGGATTTGTCACTCCGTGTAAATGGAGAGGTATCTCTGGGACCACTCGGTAGGACATCATCATAATGTGCACAATGTTTCCAAGGAGTTGATCACGGGATGATGTGTTACGGAACGAGTAAAGAGACTTGCAGGTAACGAGATTGAACAAGGTATCGAGATACCGACGATCGAATCTCGGGCAAGTACTATACCGGTAGACAAAGGGAATTGTATACGGGATTGATTGAATTCTCGACATCGTGGTTCATCTGATGAGATCATCATGGAGCATGTGGGAGCCAACGTGGGTATCCAGATCCCGCTGTTGGTTATTGGCCGGAGAGTTGTCTCTGTCATGTCTACGTGTCTCCCGAACCCGTAGGGTCTACACACTTAAGGTTCGGTGACGCTAGAGTTGTAGAGATATTAGTATGCGGTTAACCGAAAGTTGTTCGGAGTCCCGGACGTCACGAGGAGTTCCGAAATGGTCCGGAGGTAAAGATATATATATATATATATATATATATATATATATATATATATATATATATATATATATATATATAGGAAGTCTAGTTTCGGCCACCGGGAGAGTTTCGGGGTCACCGGTATTGTACCGGGATCACCGGAAGGGTCCCGTGGGTCCACCGGGTAGGGCCACCTGTCCCGGGGGCCCCCATGGGCTGAAGTGACATGGGAACCAGCCCCTGGTGGGCTGGTGCGCCCCCCTTGGGCCTCCCTTGCGCCTAGGGTTGGAAACCCTAAAGGGGTGGGGACGCCTCCACCTGGCTTGGGGGCCAAGCCACCCCCTAGGCCGCTGCCCCTTCCATTAGATGGGATATCTAGGGGCCGGCACCCCCCAGGGCCCCTATATATAGTGGAGGGGAGGGAGGGCAGCAGCACCCAAAGCCCTGGCACCTCCCTCCCTCCCGTGACACCTCTTCCTCCTCGCTTGCGCTTGGCGAAGCCCAGCCGGGATCCCGCTACTTCCACCAGCACGCCGTCATGCTGCTGGATCTCCATCAACTTCTCCTCCCCCCTTGCTGGATCAAGAAGGAGGAGACGTCTCCGCTCCGTACGTGTTTTGAACGCGGAGGTGCCGTCCGTTCGACGCTAGGATCATCAGTGATTGGGATCACGACGAGTACGACACCATCAACCCCGTTCTCTTGAATGCTTCCGCTTAGCGATCTTCAAGGGTACGAAGATGCACCCCCCCTCTCTCGTTGCTAGTATCTCCTAGATTGATCTTGGTGATGCGTAGAAAATTTTAAATTTCTGCTATGATCCCCAACAGTGGCATTATGAGCTAGGTCTATGCGTAGATTCTATGCACGAGTAGAACACAAAGTAGTTGTGGGCAATGATTTGTTCAATTTGCTTGCTGTTACTAGTATTATCTTGATTCGGTGGCATTGTGGGATGAAGCGGCCCGGACCGACCTTACACATACACTTACGTGAGACAGGTTCCACCGACTGACATGCACTTGATGCATAAGGGGGCTGGCGGGTGTCTGTCTCTCCCACTTTAGTCGGATCGGATTCGATGACAAGGGTCCTTATGAAGGGTAAATAGCAATTGGCATACCACTGTTGTGGTTTTGCGTAGGTAAGAAACGTTCTTGCTAGAAACCCATAGCAGCCACGTAAAACATGCAACAACAATTAGAGGATGTCTAACTTGTTTTTGCAGGGTATGCTATGTGATGTGATATGGCCAAAAGGATGTGATGAATAATATATGTGATGTATGAGATTGATCATGTTCTTGTAATAGGAATCACGACTTGCATGTCAATGAGTATGACAACCGGCAGGATCCATAGGAGTTGTCTTAATTTATTTATGACCTGCATGTCAGTGAAAATGCGATGTAATTACTTTACTTTATTGCTAACCGTTAGCCATAGTAGTAGAAGTAATAGTTGGAGAGGCAACTTCATGAAGACATGATGATGGAGATCATGGTGTCATGCTGGTGACGATGGTGTTCATGCCGCGCCTCGAAGATGGAGATCAAAGGTGCAAGATGATATTGGCCATATCATGTCACTTTATGATTTGCATGTGATGTTTGTCATGTTTACATCTTATTTGCTTAGAACGATGGTAGCATAAATAAGATGATCCCTCGCAATAATTTCAAGAAAGTGTTCCCCCCTAACTGTGCACCGTTGCTAAGTTCCGTTGTTCCGAAGCACCACGTGATGATTAGGTGTGATAGGATCTAACGTTCACATACAACGGGTGTAAGCCAGATTTACACACGCAATACACTTAGGTTAACTTGACGAGCCTAGCATGTACAGACATGGCCTCGGAACACGGAAGACCGAAAGGTCGAACATGAGTCGTATAGTGGATACGATCAACATGAAGATGTTGACCGATGATGACTAGTCTGTCTCACGTGATGATCGGACACGGCCTAGTTGACTCAGTTCATGTATCACTTAGATGACTAGAGGGATGTCTATCTAAGTGCGAGTTCATTGAATAATTTGATTAGATGAACTTAATTATCATGAACATAGTCAAAAGGTATTTGCAAATTATGTCATAGCTCACGCTTTGGTTCTACTGTTTTAGATATGTTCCTAGAGAAAATTTAGTTGAGAGTTGAATGTAGCAATTATGCAGACTGGGTCCGTGAACTGAGGATTGTCCACATTGCTGCACAGAAGGGTTATGTCCTTAATGCACCGCTCAGTGTGTTGAACCTCAAGCATCGTCTGTAGATGTTGGGAAACATCTGACATACACGTTTTGATGACTATGTGATAGTTCAGTATGTAATACTAACGGTTTAGAATAGTGGCACCAAAGACGTTTTTGAAACGTTGCAGAACATATGAGATGTTCCAAAGACTGAAATTGGAATTTTAGACTAGTGCCCACGTCAAGAGGTATGAGACTCTGACAAGTTTCTTAAGCCTGCAAACTAAGGGAGAAAAACTCAATCATTGAGCATGTGCTCAGATTGTCTGAGTACTGCAATCGCTTGAATCGAGTGGGAGTTAATCTTCCAGATGAGATAGTGATGGTTCTCCATAGTCACTGCCACCAAGCTATTGGAGCTTCGTGATGAACTATAACATATCAGGGATAGACATGATGATCCTTGAGCAACTCGCGATGTTTGACACCGCGAAAGTAGAAATCAAGTAGGAGCATCAATTGTTGATGGTTAAACCACTAGTTTCAACAAGGGCAAGGGAAAGAAGGGATACTTCATGAGACGACAAATCAGTTGCTGCTCTAGTGAAGAAACCCAAGGTTGAACCAAACCCGAGACTAAGTGCGTCTATAATGAGGGGAACGGTCACTGAATCAGAACTACCCTAGATACTCGGTAGATGAGAAGGCTGGCAAGGTCGACAGAGGTATATTGGATATACATTATAATGTGTACTTTACTAGTACTCCTAGTAGCACCAGGGTATTAAAATACCGGGTCAGTTGCTAAGTGTTGGTAACTCGAAATAAAAGGCTACAGAATAAATGGAGACTAGCTGAAGGCGAGATGACGATATGTGTTGGAAGTGTTTCCAAGGTTGATGTGATCAAATATCGCACGCTCCCTCTACCATCGGGATTGGTGTTAAACTGGAATAATTGTTATTTGGTGTTTGCGTTGAGAATAGACATGATTGGATTATGTTTATCGCCACACGGTTATTCATTTAAGGAGAATAATGGTTACTCTGTTTATTTGAATAATACCTTCAATGGTCTTGCACCTAAAATGAATGGTTTATTGAATCTCGATCGTAGTGATACACATGTTCATGCCAAAAGATATAAGATAGTAATGATAGTACCACGTACTTGTGGCACTGCCATTTGAGTCATGTTGATATAAAATGCATGAAGAAGCTCCATGTTGATGGATCTTTGGACTCACTCGTTTTCAAAAAGATTGAGACATGCGAACCATGTCTATTGGTAGATATGCATGAAGAAACTCCATGCAGATGGATCGTTTGGACTCACTTGATTTTGAATCACTTGATACATGCAAATCATACCACATGGGCAAGATGACTGAAAGGCCTCGTTTTCAGTAAGATGGAACAAGAACAACTTGCTGGAAGTAATACATTTTGATGTGTGCAGTCCAATGAGTGCTGAGGCACGTAGTGGATATCGTTATGTTCTTACTTCACAGATCATTTGAGTAGATGCTGAGTATATTTACTTGATGAAACACAAGTCTGAATTATTGAAAGGTTTAAGTAATTTCAGAGTGAAGTTGAAGATCGTCGTGACAAGATGATAAAATGTCTATGATATGATCATAGAGATGAATATCTGAGTTACGAGTTGGGCACACAATTAAGACATTGTGGAAATTGTTTCACAACTAATACCGCCTGGACCACCATAGTGTGATGGTGTGTCCGAACATCACAACTGCACCCTATTGGATATGGTGCATACCATGATGTCTCTTATCGAATTACCACTATCGTTTATGGGTTAGGCATTAGAGACAACCGCACTCACTTTAAATAGGGCACCACACAATTCTGTTGAGACGACACCATATGAACTATGGTTTAGAGAAACCTAAGCTGTTGTTTCTTAAAAGTTTGGGGCTGCGATGCTTATGCGAAAAAGTTTCAGGCTGATAAGCTCGAACCCAAAGCGGATAAATGCATCTTCATAGAATACCCAAAAATAGTTGGGCATACCTCCTTTCAGATCCGGAAGCAAAAGTGATTGTTTCTAGAAACGGGTCCTTTCTCGAGGAAAAGTTTCTCTCGAAAGAATTGAGTGGGAGGATGGTGGATACTTGATGAGGTTATTGAACTGTCACTTCAACTAGTGTGTAGCAGGGCACAGGAAGTTGTTCCTGTGGCACCTACACCAATTGAAGTGGAAGCTTATGATAGCGATCATGAAACTTCAGATCAAGTCACTACCAAACCTCATAGGCCGACAAGGATGCATACTACTTCAGAGTGGTACGTAATCCTGTCTTGGAAGTCATGTTGCTAGACAACAATGAACCTACGAGCTATGGAGAAGTGATGGTGGGCCCAGATTCTGAAGAATGGCTCGAGGCCATAAAATCTGAGAGGGATCCATGTATAAAAGAAAGTATAGACTTTGAAAGAACCAGTTGATGGTCTTAAGGCTGTTGGGTGCAGATGGATTTTAAAAGGAAGACAGACAATGATGGTAAGAGTCACCATTAAGAAAGCTCGACTTGTCGTTAAGATGTTTCCCGACAAGTTCAAGGAGTTGACTGCGATGAGACTTTCTCACTCGTAGCGATGCTAAGAGTCTGTTGGAATTATGTTAGCAGTTACTGCATTATTTATGAAATCTTGCAGATAGGATGTAAAAAACATTGTTTCCTCGACATTTTTCTTGAGGAAAGGTTGCATGTGATACAACCAGAAGGTTTTGTCAATCCTGAAAGATGCTGACAAGTATGCAAAGCTCCAGCAATCCTTCTAAGGACTGGAGTAAGCATCTCGGAGTTGGAATGTAAGCTTTGATGAGATGATCAAAGATTTTGGGTTTATACAAAGTTTATGAGAAACTTGTATTTCCAAAGAAGTGAGTGGGAGCACTATAGAATTTTTGATGAGTATATGTTGTTAACATATTGTTGATCAGAAATGATGTAGAATTTCTGGAAAGCATGCAGGGTTATTTGAAAAGTGTTTTTAAATGGAAAATCTGGATTAAGCTACTTGAACATTGAGCATCAAGATCTATAAGGATAGATCAAAAACGCTTAATAGTACTTTCGAATTAATACATACCGTGACAAGATTTTGAAGGAGTTCAAAATAGATCAGCAAAGAAGGAGTTCTTGGCTGTGTTACAAGGTGTGGATATTGAGTAAGACTCAAGACCTGACCACGGCAGAAGAGAGAGAGAGAGAGGACGAAGGTCGTCCCCTATGCTTTAGACGTAGGCTCTACAGTATGCTATGTTGTGTACCGCACCTGAAGTGTGCCTTGCCATGAGTCAGTCAAGGGGTACAAGAGTGATCCAGGAATGGATCACACGATAGCGGTCGAACTTATCCTTAGTAACTAGTGGACTAATGAATTTTCTTGATTATGGAGGTGGTAAAAGAGTTCGTCATAAAGGGTTACGTCGATGCAAACTTTGACACTAATCCGGATGACTCTGAGTAGTAAACCGGATTCATATAGTAGAATAGTTATCTGGAATAGCTCCAAGTAGCGCGTGGTAGCTGCATCTACAAGATGACATAGAGATTTGTAAAGCACACATGGATCTGAAAGGTTCAGACTCATTGACTAATAAACCTCTCTCACAAGCAAGATATGAACAAACCTCATGAGTGTTGGATTCATTACAATCACATAGCGATGTGAACTAGATTATTGACTCTAGTGCAAGTGGGGGACTGTTGGAAATATGCCCTAGAGTCAATAATAAAATGGTTATTATTGTATTTCCTTGTTCATGATAATTGTCTATTGTTCATGATATAATTGTATTAACCGGAAACTGTAATACATGTGTGAATACATAGACCACAACATGTCCCTAGTAAGCCTCTAGTTGACTAGCTCGTTGATCAATAGATGGTCATGGTTTCCTGACCATGGACATTGGATGTCATTGATAATGGGATCACATCATTAGGAGAATGATGTGATGGACAAGACCCAATCCTAAGCCTAGCACAAGATCGTATAGTTCGTCTGCTAAAGCTTTTCTAATGTCAAGTATCATTTCCTTAGACCATGAGATTGTGCAACTCCCGGATACCGTAGGAATGCTTTGGGTGTACCAAACGCCACAACGTAACTGGGTGGCTATAAAGGTGCACTACGGGTATCTCCGAAAGTGTCTGTTGGGTTGGCACAAATCGAGAATGGGATTTGTCACTCCGTATAAACGGAGAGGTATCTCTGGGCCCACTCGGTAGGACATCATCATAATGTGCACAATATGACCAAGGAGTTGATCACGGGATGATGTGTTACGGAACGAGTAAAGAGACTTGCCGGTAACGAGATTGAACAAGGTATCGGGATACCGGCGATCGAATCTCGGGCAAGTACTATACCGGTAGACAAAGGGAATTGTCTACGGGATTGATTGAATTCTCCACATCGTGGTTCATCCGATGAGATCATCGTGGAGCATGTGGGAGCCAACATGGGTATCCAGATCCCGCTGTCGGTTATTGGCCGGAGAGTTATGTCTGTCATGTCTACGTGTCTCCCGACCCCGTAGGGTCTACACACTTAAGGTTCAGTGACGCTAGAGTTGTAGAGATATTAGTATGCGGTTAACCGAAAGTTGTTCGGAGTCCTGGATGAGATCCTGGACATCATGAGGAGTTCCGTAATGGTCCGGAGGTAAAGATATATATAGGAAGTCCAGTTTCGGCCACCGGGAGAGTTTCGGGGTCACCGGTATTGTACCGGGATCACCGGAAGGGTCCCGGGGGTCCACCGGGTGGGGCCACCTGTCCTGGAGGGCCCCATGGGCTAAAGTGACGTGGGAACCAGCCCCTGGTGGGCTGGTGCGCCCCCCTTGGGCCTCCCTTGCGCCTAGGGTTGGAAACCCTAAAGGGGTGGGGGCGCCTCCACCTGGTTTGGGGGCCAAGCCACCCCCTAGGCCGCCACCCCTCCCATTAGATGGGATCTCTAGGGGTTGGCGCCCCCCAGGGCCCCTATATATAGTGGAGGGGAGGGAGGGCAGCAGCACCCTAAGCCCTGGTGCCTCCCTCCCTCCCGTGACACCTCTTCCTCCCCGCTTGCGCTTGGCGAAGCCCTGCCGGGATCCCGCTACTTCCACCACCACGCCGTCGTGCTGCTGGATCTCCATCAACTTCTCCTCCCCCATTGCTGGATCAAGAAGGAGGAGACATCTCCACTCCGTACGTGTGTTGAACACGGAGGTGCCGTCCGTTCGGCGCTAGGATCATCGATGATTTGGATCACGACGAGTACGACTCCATCATCCCTGTTCTCTTGAACGCTTCCGCTTAGCGATCTTCAAGGGTATGAAGATGCACTCCCCCTCTCTCGTTGCTAGTATCTCATAGATTGATCTTGGTGATGCGTAGAAAATTTTAAATTTCTGCTACGATCCCCAACAGAGTACTCATCCAAAGTACTCACAAGCAAGGAGCTACACTACATATGCATTGGTATCAATGAAAGGGGTAGTATATGTGGACTGAACTGCAGAATGCCGGAATAAGAGTCACTCCAAAGTCACTAATAGCAGAGAACAAATGAAGTGATCATTGTAGGGTACGAAACCACCTCAAAGTTATTCTTTCTGATTGATCTATTCAAGAGTCCGTAGTAAAATAACACGATGCTATTCTTTCTGTTCAATCTATCATAGAGTTCATACTAGAATAACACCTTAAGAAACAAATAAACCAAAACCCTAATGTCACCTAGATACTCCAATGTCACCTCAAGTATCCGTGGGTATGATTATACGATATGCATCACACAATCTCAGATTCGTCTATTCAACCAACACAAAGAACTTCAAAGAGTGCCCCAAAGTTTCTACGGGAGAGTTAGGACGAAAATGTGTGCCAACCCCTATGCATAAGTTCACGAGGTCACGAAACTCGCAAGTTGATCACCAAAACATACATCAAGTGGATCACATGATATCCCATTGTCACCACAGATAAGCACATGCAAGACATACATAAAGTGTTCTCAAATCCTTAAAGACTCAATCCGATAAGATAACTTCAAAGGGAAAAATCAATCCATCACAAGAGAGTAGAGGGGGAGAAACATCATAAGATCCAACTATAATAGCAAAGCTCGCAATACATCAAGATCGTGCCAAATCAAGAACACGAGAGAGAGAGAGATCAAACACATAGCTAGTAGTACATACCCTCAGCCCCTAGGGTGAACTACTCCCTCCTCGTCATGGAGAGCGCTGGGATGATGAAGGTGGTCACCGAAGAGGGATTCCCCCCCTCCGGCAGGGTGCCGGAACAGGTCTAGATTGGTTTTCGGTGGCTACACAGGCTTGCAGCGGCGGAACTCCTGATCTAGGTTTCTTTCTGGAAGTTTGGGGCTATATAAGAGGTGTTGGCATCGGGGACATGTCAGGGGGGTCTCCGAGGTGTCCACGAGGTAGGGGGCGCGCCCAGGGGGTAGGGTATGCCCCCACCCTCGTGGTGGCCTCGAGACTCTTCTGGCCCATCTCCGGTACTCCGTGGGCTTCTTCTGGTCCAAAAATGATCTCCGTGAAATTTCAAGTCAATTGGACTCCGTTTGGTTTTCCTTTTCTGCGGTACTCAAAAACAAGGAAAAACAGAAACTGGCACTGGGTTCTAGGTTATTAGGTTAGTCCCAAAAATCATATAAAATAGCATATAAATGCAAAAAAACATCCAAGGTTGATAATATAATAGCATGGAACAATCAGAAATTATAGATACATTGGAGACGTATCAAGCATCCCCAAGCTTAATTCCTGCTCGTCCTCGAGTAGGTAAATGATAAAAACATAATTTTTGATGTGCAATCCTACCTAACATATTTATCAATGTAATCTTCTCTATTGTGGAAAGAATATTCAGATCCATAAGATTCAAGACAAAAGTTTAATATTGACATAAAAATAATAATACTTCAAACATACTAACAAAGTAATCATGTCTTCTCAAAATAACATGGCCAAAGAAAGCTATCCCTACAACATCATATAGTCTGGCTATGCTCTATCTTCATCACACAAAATATTTAAATCATGCACAACCCCGATGATAAGCCAAGAAATTGTTTCATACTTTTGATGTTCTCAAACTTTTTCAATCTTCATGCATTACATGAGCGTGAGCCATGGACATAGCACTATAGGTGGAATAGAATGGTGGTTGTGGATAAGACAAAAAGGAGAAGATAGTCTCACATCAACTATGCGTATCAGTGGGATATGGAGATGACCATCAATAGATATCAATGTGAGTGAGTAGGGATTGCCATGCAACAGATGCACTAGAGCTATAAGTGTATGAAAGCTCAAAAAGAAACTAAGTGGGTGCGCATCCCACTCGCTTGCTCACGAAGACCTAGGGCATTTTGAGGAAGCCCATCATTGGAATATTCAAGCCAAGTTCTATAATGAAATATTCGCACTAGTATATGAAAGTGACAACACATGATACTCTCTATCATGAAGATCATGGAGCTACTTTGAAGCACAAGTGTGGTAAAAGGATAGTAGCATTGCCCCTTCTCTCTTTTCTCTCATTTTTTTTGTTTTTTGGGCCTTCTTCTTTTTTTGGCCTTTCTCTCTCTTTTTTTTCTTTTTTTCGTCCAGAGTCTCATCCCGACTTGTGGGGGAATCATAGTCTTCATCATCCTTTCCTCACATGGGACAATGCTATAATAATGATGATCATCACACTTTTATTTACTTACAACTCAAGAATTACAACTCGATACTTAGAACAGAATATGCCTCTATGTGAATGCCTCCAGCGGTATACCGGGATGTGCAATGAATCAAGAGTGACATGTATGAAAGAATTATGAACGGTGGCTTTGCCAAAAATACGATGTCAACTACTTGATCATGCAAAGCAATATTACAATGATGGAGCGTGTCATAATAAAACAAACGGTGAAAAGTTACAGGAACTATATCTCGGAATGGCTATGGAAATGCCATAATAGGAAGGTATGGTGGCTGTTTTGTGGAAGGTAAATAGTGGGTTTATGGTACCGGCGAAAGTTGCGCGGTACTAGAGAGGCTAGCAATGGTGGAAGGGTGAGAGTGCGTATAATCCATGGACTCAACATTAGTCATAAAGAACTCACATACTTATTGCAAAAATCTATTAGTTATCGAAACGAAGTACTACGCGCATGATCCTAGGGGGATAGATTGGTAGGAAAATACCATCGTTCGTCCCCGACCGCCACTCATAAGGAAGACAATCAATAAATAAATCATGCTCCGACTTCATCACATAACGGTTCACCATACATGCACGCTACAGGAATCACCAACTTTAACACAAGTATTTCTCAAATTCACAACTACTCAACTAGCATGACTCTAATATCACCATCTTTATATATCAAAACAATCATCAAGTATCAAACTTCTCATAGTATTCAATGCACTTTATATGAAAGTTTTTATTATACCCATCATGGATGCCTATCATATTAGGACTAATTTCATAACCAAAGCAAATTACCATGCTGTTCTAAAAGACTCTCATAATAATATAAGTGAAGCAAGAGAGTTCATCTATTTCTTCAAAATAAAACCACCGCCATGCTCTAAAAGGATATAAGTGAAGCACTTAGAGCAAATGACAAACTACTCCGAAAGATATAAGTGAAGATCAATGACTAGTCGAATAATTATGCAACTATGTGAAGACTCTCCAGCATTTAATAATTTCAGATCTTGGTATTTTATTCAAACAGCAAGCAAAACAAAAGGAACTAAAATGACGCTCCAAGCAAAACACATATCATGTGGTGAATAAAAATATAGACTCGAGTAAAGTTACTGATGAATGAAGACCAAAGAGGGGATGCCATCCGGGGCATCCCCAAGCTTAGGCTCTTGGTTTTCCTTGAATGTTACCTTGGGGTGCCTTGGTAATCCCCAAGCTTAGGCTCTTTCCACTCCTTATTCCATAGTCCATCGAATCTTTACCCAAAACTTCAAAACTTCACAACACAAAATTCAACAGAAAATCTCATGAGCTCCATTAGTATAAGAAAATAAATCACCACTTTTGGTACTGTTGTGAACTCATTATAAATTCATATTGATGTAATATCTACTGTATTCCAACTTCTCTATGGTTCATACCCTCCAATACTACTCGTAGATTCATCTAAATAGGCAAACAACACAATGAAAACAGAATCTGTCAAAAACAGAACAGTCTGTAGTAATCTATATCATTCGAATACTTCTGTTACTCCAAAAATTCTGAAATAAAATTTTGGACCTGAGGAATTTTTATATTAATGATCTGCAAAAATAATCAACCTAATCACACTCTCCAGTAAAAAATGGCAGCTCATCTTGTGAGCGCTAAAGTTTCTATTTTTTACAGCAAGATCACAAAGACTTCACCCAAGTCTCCCCAAAGGTTCTACTTGGCACAAACACCAATTAAAACATAAAACCACATCTAAATAGAGGCTAGATGAATTATTAATTTCTAAACAGGAACAAAAAGCAAATAACAAAAATAAAAATGTGTTGCCTCCCAACAAGCGCTATCGTTTAACGCCCCTAGCTAGGGATGATGATTTCAATGATGCCCACATAAAAGATAAGAATTGAAACATAAAGAGAGCATCATGAAGAATATGACTAGCACATGTAAGTCTAACCCACTTCCTATACATAGGGATTTTGTGAGCAAACAACTTGTGGGAACAAGAATCAACTTGCATAGGAAGTTAAAACAAGCAAATCTTCAAGATTTTCAACCCATAGAGAGGAAACTTGATATTATTGCAATTCCTACAAGCATATGTTCCTCCCTCATAATAATTTTCAGTAGCATAATGAATGAATTCAACAATATAACCATCACATAAAGCATTCTTTCCATGATCTACAAGCATAGAAAATTTACTACTCTCCACATAAGCAAGATTCTTCTCAATCGGAATAGTGGGAGTATCATAAGAAACTCGAATACTACAAATTGTTTCCACATTAAAATAGTAATGTTCAGAAAGAGGGTAATCATAATCATGACAAGTTTTATAAATATAATCGTCACTACTTTTTATAGCATAAGTGTCATCATAATAATCATCATAAGTAGCAACTTTGTTCTCATCATAATCAATTGAAACCTTTTCCAAGATAGTGGAATCATTACTAAACAAAGTTATGACCTCTCCAAATACACTTTCATAATTGTCAAAATAAGATTCAACACCCTCCAAAATAGTGGGACCATTATTTCCTAAATTTAACACTCTTCCAAACCCACTTTCATCAATATAACCATCATAAATAGGAGGCATGCTATCATCATAATAAATTTGCTCATCAAAACTTGGGAGACTAAATATATTATCTTCATTAAACATAGCATCCCCAAGCTTGGGACAAACATTAATTGCAGCAAATAAATTCTCAAACATGTCATTCTCATCCAACATAGCATCCCCAAGCTTGGGCCTTTTCATATCATCAGCATAATCACTCTCATCGTTAATAGTATGGATAGCACCAATAGTATAGCCATTATCATCATCACAATGAGTGATAGGAGCAACATCATTTGGGAGGGATACCTTTTATACTTTGCTTCTACGTCTTTTTCTTTTGCTTCTTCGCATCATGTGTGGGTTTAACCCTCATTTTGGAGCTCCTTATTAATGAGATTGGTTGGATAGAAGGCTCTTCCTCATTACCTAATTCATCATAAGAAAAAATAGGAGGATGTTGGGGAATCTCTTCCCTTTCATTAGTATTCTCTTCATCTTCTAATTTTTTCTTGACTTTATGTAATTGGCAATATAAGGATTTTCAATGCAATTCACCGCACAATACATATAAATTTCCTCTAGATCAAAATCCAGAACTTTATCAAGGGCAAATTCTGGAATACCTTAGTTATACGTTTCATTTCTTCATAACCCAGAAGAAAACTAAGTTCATTATGATGTGCAAGGGAAATCAAGTCATCACAATTTTTGGACATGATTCGATCATGAAACAATTTGCATTGGATATTTAAATGATCACGTTCATTGCAAAGTTCACAAGGATGGAAAAGAAATTTGAAATCTTCAGCACAAGCATCTAGCCTCTCTTGCAACCATTTAGTTTCTAAATACTTATGCCTCTTGCGAAATCTATCTTCCCTATTTGGTGTGTACTTGCAGACTCTATGCACTCCACAAAAATTGACATGCTTATATGAGATATTTTCATCATGACTAGTGCAATCATCATTAGTACTATGGATATTCAAGGAGTTCGTACTAACAACATTGCAATCATGCTTATCATTCAAAGATTTAGTGCCAAATATTTTAATGCATTCTTTTTCTAGCATTTTGGCACAATTATCGGAATCCTTATTTTCATGAAAGATATAAAAAAGATGAAGCATAGGAGGTACCCTTAATTCCATTTTTTTATAATTTTCTTTTATAAACTAAACTAGTGATAAAACAAGAAACTAAAATATTCGATTGCAAGATCTAAAGATATACCTTCAAGAGCTAACCTCCCCGGCAATGGCGCCAGAAAAGATCTTGATGTCTACTACACAACCTTCTTCTTGTAGACGTTGTTGGGCCTCCAAATGCAGAGGTTTGTAGGACATCAGCAAATTTCCCTCAAGTGGCTGACCTAAGGTTTATCAATCCGTGGGAGGCGTAGGATGAAGATGGTCTCTCTCAAACAACCCTGCAACCAAATAACAAAGAGTCTCTTGTGTCCCCAACACACCCAATAAAATGGTAAATTGTATAGGTGCACTAGTTCAGCGAAGAGATGGTGATACAAGTGCAATATGGATGGTAGATAAAGGTTTTTGTAATCTTAAAATATAAAAACAGCAAGGTAGCAAGTGGTAAAAGTGAGCACAAACGGTATTGCAATGCTAGGAAACAAGGCCTAGGGTTCATACGTTCACTAGTGCAAGTTCTCTCAACAATAATAACATAATTGGATCATATAACTATCCCTCAACATGCAACAAAGAGTCACTCCAAAGTCACTAATAGCGGAGAACAAACAAAGAGATTATTGTAGGGTACGAAACCACCTCAAAGTTATCCTTTCTGATCGATCTATTCAAGAGTCCGTAGTAAAATAACACGAAGCTATTCTTTCCGTTCAATCTAGCATAGAGTTCGTACTAGAATAACACCTTAAGACACAAATCAACCAAAACCCTAATGTCACCTAGATACTCCAATGTCACCTCAAGTATCCGTGGGTATGTTTATATGATATGCATCACACAATCTCAGATTCATCTATTCAACCAACACACCCCAAAGTTTCTACTGGAGAGTCAAGACGAAAACGTGTGCCAACCCCTATGCATAAGTTCACGTGGTCACGGAACTCGCAAGTTGATCACCAAAACATACATCAAGTGGATAATGTGATATCCCATTGTCACCACAGATAAGCACATGCAAGACATACATCAAGTGTTCTCAAATCCTTAAAGACTCAATCCAATAAGATAACTTCAAAGGGAAAACTCAATTCATCACAAGAGAGTAGAGGGGGAGAAACATCATAAGATCCAACTATAATAGAAAACTCGCGATACATCAAGATCGTGCCAAATCAAGAACACGAGAGAGAGATCAAACACATAGCTATTGGTACATACCCTCAGCCCCAAGGGTGAACTACTCCCTCCTCGTCATGGAGAGCGCCACGATGATGAAGATGGCCACCGGACAGGGATTCCCCCCTCCGGCAGGGTGCCGGAACGGGTCTAGATTGGTTTTAGGTGGCTATAGAGGCTTGCGGCGGTGGAACTCCCGATCTAGGTTTCTTTCTGGAAGTTTGGTGTTATATAAGAGGTGTTGGCGCCGGGGACAAGTCAGGGGGGTCTCCGAGGTGGCCACGAGGTAGGGGGTCTCCGAGGTGGCCACGAGGTAGCGGGCGCGCCCCCACCCTCGTTGTGGCCTCGGGACTGTTCTGGCCCATCTCCAGTACTCCGTGGGCTTCTTCTGGTCCAAAAATGATCTTCGTGAAATTTCAGGTCAATTGGACTCCGTTTGGTTTTCCTTTTCTGCGATACTCAAAAACAAGAAAAAACAAAAACTAGCACTGGGCTCTAGGTTAATAGGTTAGTCCCAAAATCATATAAAATAGCATATAATTGCATATAAAACATCCAGGGTTGATAATATAATAGCATGGAACAATAAAAAATTATAGATACGTTGGAGATGTATCATGCACCATATTTCCCAACACACTCAATCCCCTTTGGCCGGACACACCGTCCTAGGTCATGCCCGGCCTCGGAAGATCAACACGTCACAACCCTACCTAGGCACAACAAAGAGGTCAAGAAGCCAGTATAAATCCTATGGCGCAGCGGTCTGGGCCCATCGCCCATTCCACACCTGCACATTGCGAACGTGGCCAACGAGCAGACCTAGCCTCCCTTATACAAGAGCAGGTGTTCCAGTCCAACCCGGGGCACGCCGCCCATTCGCTGACGTTAAGAAGGCTTCGGCTGATACCATGACGTCGAGTGCCCATAACTGTTCCCGCGTAGTTGGTTAGTGCGTATAGGACAATGGCCAAACTCATATCAAATACCAAGATCTCGTTAAGCGTATTAATTGAATTAACCGCGAATGTCGACCAGGGCCAGGCCCACCTCTCTCCTAGGTGGTCTCAACCTGCCCTGTCGCTCCGCCATAAAGATCCACCCAGAGGGCTGTCGGGATAAAGGTCCTTTCAGCCCCCAATCCGTGAATCACTCGCCGGTACTCTACGGGCTGACCCGTCTTTAGTCATCACATGTATCATGTTAAGATATATAATATATACATGTGATCACCTCCCTAGTGATCACGACCCGATAGTATAGCATGGCAGACAGATAAGAAAGTAGGGTCACTGATGATAAACTAGCATCCTATACTAGGCATTTAGGATTGCAGGTAAGGTGTCAATAACTGTAGCAACAATGATAGGCTATGCAATAGAATAGGATTAACCGAAAATGGTAACATGCTACACTACTCTAATGCAAGCAGTAGAGAGAAGAATAGGCGATATCTGGTGATCAAGGGGGGGGGGCTTGCCTGGTTGCTCTGGCAAGAAGGAGGGGCCATCTTCGATGTAGTCGAACACACAGACATCGGCAGCGGTCTCGGAGTCTACCGGAAATAAGTAACGAAGGGGAACACAATAAATAACAGAGAAATCAAATGTAACACCGAGCAATATGCGACAATACGTTATGCTAGGGGTGACCTAACGTAGGGACATGCGATACCGGTGAAGGGGGGAAACATCCGGAAAGGTATCCCCGGTGTTTTGCGTTTTCGGACAGATGAACCATAGGGGGAAAGTTGCGTGTTCGCTATGCTAGGGATGTGTGGTGGACGAACGGGCTGCGTATTCGGATTCGTCTCGTCGTTCTGAGCAACTTCCATGTACAAAGTTTTTCCATCTGAGGTACGGTTTATTTTATATTAATTTTTAAAAGATTTAGTCATTTTTAGAATTTATTTAATTATTATAGATCAACATTATCCAGAATAGTGTTTACTGACGTCATCATGACATCAGCAGTCAACTGTGACCGTTGACCGATCAAACTGACAGATGGGGTCCGTTTGTCATAGACTATTTAATCTAATTAGGGTTTAACTAATCTAATTATTATTTAATTAATTAACACTAGTCAA
Source organism: Triticum dicoccoides (assembly GCF_002162155.2). Taxonomy (NCBI): domain Eukaryota; kingdom Viridiplantae; phylum Streptophyta; class Magnoliopsida; order Poales; family Poaceae; genus Triticum; species Triticum dicoccoides. The sequence continues at coordinate 570,146,928 of NC_041382.1, forward strand.
TTAGGTTAATTAAACATAATTAATTAATTAATATATTTATTATTATTATTTATTTATTATTCTTTTTTTAATAAACCGTTTTGGGGGGTGGGGCCCCACTGTCATAGGCCCTATGGGCCTTAACGGGCACGGGCATTCGGGTGCGGGTGAAAGGAGCCCCGGGGGCGGTCGAACCCGGGCGTTGTCGTGGGGCAGCGGCTGTACGACGGGGAGTGGCAGGGGCGAGCGCGCGCATGGCCGGTGAGGGCGACGGCGGTGCGCGGGGAGTGGCGGGGAGAGCGGCCGGAGGGTGGGCGCGTCCTGGCGCCGGCACGGGCGGTGGAGGCGGGCGTGAGGAGCGGCGGT
>NC_041382.1:570148096-570182976 GCF_002162155.2 Triticum dicoccoides
GGGTTCTCTTTTATTTTTGTTTGCTTTCTTTTTACCTTCTCATATTTTCTTTTATTCTGTTTTATTTTACTTTTTAAATTTATTTAGCTTTGTGAAAGAAGACAATAGCTCCTAGATTAATGTCTCAGAATAAGAAATTGCCTTAAAAAATTTGGCGACTAAACAAACTAGTTTAACATTTGTTTATTATTTTGAAAGCATTCAAATAATTTTATTTTCTACTGTTTGTTTAGTTTAGTGCATTTAAACATTTTATGTTAATTTGGATTCATCACCATAATCATCTATGATTTATTTGCTACACTTCGAACATTTTAGACTAGACTTTTGAAAACTTTTCCTGTTTGACTTTATTTTAAATTTGAATTTCGAAACGGTTTTGAATCAAAGCGAGTTTAACAATAGTAATCGAGGTGACATGTCATCATTAGTAGAGGGTTACTATAGCTTAATTATCCAGGTGTCACAGTCTCTTTGATGATAGCTTTGCTTGATATGTGCAGAATGGAGTCTACGACAACCATGTAAAATTTTGTCATATTCCAATGGAGGAATCTCTGGCAATCTCCTGAAGGAAATATGCCCTAGAGGCAATAATAAAGTTGTTATTTATATTTCCTTATATCATGATAAATGTTTATTATTCATGCTATAATTGTATTAACCGGAAACTTAGTACATGTGTGAATACATAAACAAACAGAGTGTCCCTAGTATGCCTCTACTTTACTAGCTCGTTAATCAAAGATGGTTAAGTTTCCTAACCATAGACATGTGTTGTCATTTGATGAAGGGATCACATCATTAGAGAATGATGTGATGGACAAGAACCATCCGTTAGCTTAATATTATGATCGTCTAGTTTTATTGCTATTGCTTTCTTCATGACTTATACATATTCCTCTGACTATGAGATTATGCAACTCCTGAAGACCGGAGGAACACCTTGTGTGCTATCAAACGTCACAACGTAACTGGGTGATTATAAAGACGCTCTAGAGGTGTCTGTGAAGGTGTTTGTTGAGTTGGCATAGATTGAGATTATGATTTGTCACTCCGTGTATCGGAGAGGTATATTTGGGACCTCTCGGTAATGCACATCACTATAAGCCTTGCAAGCAATGTGACTAATGATTTAGTTGTGGGATGATGCATTACAGAATGAGTAAAGATACTTGCCGGTAACGAGATTGAACTAGGTATGATGATACCGACGATCGAATCTCGGGCAAGTAAGATACCGATGACAAAGGGAATGACGTATGTTGTTATGCGGTTTGACCGATAAAGATCTTCATAGAATATGTAGGAGCCAATATGAGCATCCAGGTTCCGCTATTGGTTATTGACCGGAGATGTGTCTCGGTCATGTCTACATAGTTCTCGAACCCGTAGGGTCCACACGCTTAACGTTCGATGACGATTTGTATTATGAGTTATGTGTTTTTGATGACCGAAGTTTGTTTGGAGTCCCGGATGAGATCACGGACATGACGAGGAGTATCTAAATGGTCGAGAGGTAAATATTGATATATTAGAAGGTTGTATACGGACACCGGAATGGTTTCGAAGAAGATCGGGGATTTTTTGGAGTAACGGGAGGTTGCCGGAACCACCGGGGAAAGTTATTGTGCCTAATGGGCCATACTAGAGGAGAGGAGGCAGGTCGCATGAGGTGGGGCGCGCCCACCTGCCCCCAATCTGAATTGGACAAGGGGAGGGGGCGCGGCCACCCTCTTTCCTTCTCCCTTTCCCTCCTTTCAACTTTCCCCCCTGTCCGTTGGAAGGAAAGGGGGGCTGAATCCTACTAGGTTTTGAGTCCTAGTAGGACTCCCCCCTTGGCGCGCCTCCACCTTGGCCGGCCTCCTCCCCCCCTCCTTTATATATGTGGGAGGAGGGCACCCCAAAGGCACAACATCAATTGTCTTAGCCGTGTGCGGTGCCCCCCTCCACAGTTTACCACCTCCGTCATATTGTCGTAGTGCTTAGGTGAAGCCCTACGCGGATCACATCATCAACACCATCACCACATCATCGTGCTGACGAAACTCTTCCTCGACCCTCTACTGGATCAAGAGCTCGAGGGACGTCATCATGCTGAATGTGTGCTGAACACGGAGGTGCCGTATGTTCGGTACTTCGATTGGTTGGATCGTGACACTAGTAGAAAACATGGCTTTGGTTCGAGCCTACCAAGCCCATTAGTCTCGGTTCAGTCACGAACTGGGACCCATGGGGGGCATACGTCCCAGTTCGTGCGCCCAGGGGCCCGGCCGGGCCTCGAGAGGCATTTGTCCTGGTTTATGTGCCCCCATTTATCCCGATTCTAGGCATGAACCGAGACCAATGAGCCTCGCTCCTGGCCCACAGCCATTGGTCCTGGTTCGTGCCTAGAATCGGGACAGAAGGGGGGCCTTTAGTCCCGGTTCCTGCCACAAACTGGGACAAATGAGTTGCCTATATATACCCCCCTCGCCGGCGAGCAGAGCAGTCCACACCGCTCTGTTTTTTTGGCCGGCGAGGGGAGGGCATTTGGGTGCTCTAGCTCACCTCCTATGCACATGAGGTGTTCGACGAAATGCCCGAGCCATGCTAGTTAAGTTTTCTCCTCTCGAAGCTCGACCTCTGAGCTCCATTTTCCCGAGATTTGTCTAGGTTTAGCGGTCCATCACGCCCCATCCCCGTCTTCACCACCGTCGATCGCACGCGCCGTTCTCATCGCCGGCACCACCGTGGTGAGCCTCTTGTTCTTATCTTCTTTCTGAAAGAAAAAAATTTCTTACTTTAGATAGATACTTGTATAATTTTCTTACTTGCACGCAGATGAACCGGCAATGGATGCACGGTGACAGACACACCTTCGAGTACAATAAGGGCCTGCATAATTTTTTCGAAGTGGCTGAGGCAAACAAGCAGAATGGTTTTATGTGTTGTCCATGCCCTAATTGTGGGAATACGAAGTCTTACTCTAACCGGAAAATCCTTCACACCCACCTGCTTTATAAGGGTTTCATGCCACACTATAATGTTTGGACGAGGCACGGAGAAATAGGGGTTATGATGGAAGACAGCGAAGAAGAAGAGGACGATAACAACTATGTGCCCCCTGAATACGGTGATGCTGCAACGGGGGAAGCAGCTGAAGATCAAGAGGAACCATACGATGTGCCCAATGATGATGATCTCCGCCGGGTCATAGTCGATGCAAGGACGCAATGCGAAAGTCAAAAGGAGAAGCTGAAGTTTGATCGCATGTTAGAGGTTCACAAAAAGGGTTGTACCCCAATTGCGAAGATGGAAACACAAAGCTCGGTACCGTACTGGAATTGCTGTAGTGGAAGGCAGAGAATGCTGTGCCTGACAAAGTATTTGAGAAGCTACTGAAAATATTGAAGAAGAAGCTTACAAAGGATACAAATTGCCCGACATTACGTACGTAGCAAAGAAGGTCGTATGCCCTCTAGGATTGGAGGTGCAGAAGATACATGCATGCCCTAATGACTGCATCCTTTACCGCAGTGCGTCCGAGGATTTGAACGCATGCCCGGTATGTGGTGCATTGCGGTATAAGATCAGACGAGATGACCCTGGTGATATTGACGGCGAGCCCCCAGGAAGAGGGTTCATGCGAAGGTGATGTGGTATGCTCCTATAATACCACGGTTGAAATGTATGTTCAGAAATGAAGAGCGTGCCAAGTTGATGCGATGGCACAGAGAGGGCCGTAAGAAAGACGGGAAGTTGAGAGCATCCACTGACGGGTCGTAGTGGAGAAAAATTGAGAGAAAGTACTTGGCTGAGTTTGCATCTGACCCAAGGAACGTATGGTTTGGTTTAAGCGCGGCTGGCATTAATCCTTTCGGGGAGCGGAGCAGCAATCACAGCACCTGGCCCATGACTCTATGTATGTATAACCTTCCTCCTTGGATGTGCATGAAGTGGAAGTTCATTATGATGCCAGTTCTCATCCAAGGCCCTAAGCAACTTGGCAACGACATTGATGTGTACCTAAGGCCATTAGTTGAAGAACTTTTACAGCTGTGGAATGGAAACGGTGTACGTGTGAGGGATGAGCACAAACAGTAGGAATTTAACCTGCACGTGTTGCTGTTTGTAACCATCAACAATTGGCCCACTCTCAGTAACCTTTCAAGACAGACAAACAAGGGATACCACGCATGCACACACTGTTTAGCTGACACCGAAAGTATATATCTGGACAAATGCAGGAAGAATGTGTACATGGGCCATCGTCGATTTCTTCCGACCAACCATCAATGTCGAAAGAAAGGCAAGCATTTCAAAGGCGAGGCAGATGACCGGAAGAAGCCCGCCATGCGTAACGGTGATCACGTACTTGCTATAGTCAATGATTTACACGTAATCTTTGGAAAGGGTCCCGACGGACTAGCTGTTCCAAATGACGCTGAGGGACGCGCACCCATGTGGAAGAAGAAATCTATATTTTGGGACCTACCCTACTGGAAAGTCCTAGAGGTCCGCTCTTCAATCAACGTGATGCACGTGGTGTAGAACCTTTGCGTGAACCTGCTAGGCTTCTTGGGCGTGTATGGGAAGACAAAAGATACACCTGAGGCATGGGAGGACCTACAACGTTTGCACGAAAAAGACGGCATGCCTCCAAAGCAGTATGAAGGTCCTGCCAGCTACGCTCTTACCAAAGAAGAGAAGGAAATCTTCTTTGAATGCCTGCTCAGTATGAAGGCCCCGACTGGCTTCTCATCGAATATAAAGGGAATAATAAATATGTCAGAGAAAAAGTTCCAGAACCAAAAGTCTCATGACTGCCACGTGATTATGACGCAATTGCTTCCGGTTGCATTGAGGGGGCTTCTACCGGAAAACGTCTGATTAGCCATTGTGAAGCTACCTGCATTCCTCAATGCAATCTCTCAGAAGGTGATCGATCCAGAAATCATACCAAGGCTAAGGAGTGATGTGGTGCAATGTCTTGTCAGTTCCGAGCTGGTGTTCCCACCATCCTTCTTCTATATCATGACGCACGTCCTAGTTCATCTAGTCGACGAGATTGTCATTCTGGGGCCCGTATTTCTACACAATATGTTCCCCTTGGAGAGGTTCATGGGAGTCCTAAAGAAATATGTCCGTAACCGCGCTAGGCCAGAAGGAAGCATCTCCATGGGCCATCAAACAGAGGATGTCATTGGGCTTTGTGTTGACTTCATTCCTGGCCTAAAGAAAATAGGTATCCCTAAATCACGGTATGAGGGGAGAATGACTGGAAAAGGCACGCTTGGAGGGGACTCAATAATATGCAGGGATGGGCATTCTTGGTCTCAAGCACACTACACAGTCCTACAGAACTCTACCTTGGTGACCCCGTATGTCGATGAACACAAGAACAGTCTGCGATCCAAACACTCGGACCAGTGTGACGAGTGGATTACATGTGAACACATCAGGACTTTCAGCAGTTGGTTGGAAACACGTCTCAGAGGTGACAACACTGTTTGTGATGAGCTGTACTCGTTGTCCAGGGGACCATCTTCGACTGTATTGACTTACAAAGGATACGAGATAAATGGGAATACATTTTACACGATCTCCCAAGATCAAAAGAGAACCAACCAAAACAGCGGTGTCCGCTTTGATGTAGCAACCGAGAGGGTAAAGGACACATATTATGGTTACATAGTGGACATATGGGAACTTGACTACGGACATGATTTTAAGGTCCCTTTGTTTAAGTGCAAATGGGTCAATCTGTCAGGAGGCGGGGTACAGGTAGACCCACAGTACGGAATGACAACAGTGAATCTGAACAATCTTGGGTACACTGACGAACCGTTCGTCCTAGCCAATGATGTGGCACATGTTATCTATGTGAAGGGCATGTCTACCAAACCGAGAAAAAGAAAAGATAAGGAAGCGAATACATCATACGATGAGGCAAAGCGCCACATAGTTTTTTAGGAAAAAGGGACATCGTGGGAGTGGAGGGCAAGACAGACATGTCCGAAGATTATGAAAAGTTTCATAAAATTCCTCCCTTCAAAGTCAAGGCTGACCCAAGCATCCTGATAAACGATGAAGATTATCCATGGTTACGACGCAATAAGCAAAGGACACAACCGAAGAAAAAGTGAAGACTTTCTCTCCACAATTATTATGATGATACCATGCCAACTTTCAACATTTTCCTAGTTCATTTGAAATGCCTATTGTAACAGACGAGTTTCCGTATGAAACCTTGATATCTTGAAACAGATTGTCCGTTTTGTACACGAAGTGCATCCAGTTTTTGCCGTAACCCTCCCAACTTTTCAGCACATGCTATGTGAGTGAAATGATGATACCATGCCAACTTTCAACCTTTTCGTAGTTCATTTGAAATGCTTTTCAATTTTAGGGTCTTATAGCCCAAAAAATCAGAAAATGCATGAAAAATAACAAATGAAGTCAGAAAGGGTTGAAAATTGATGATGTGGCTTTGAATGTAGCATTTTGAACACACAAGAAGTCCGGAGTTGTAATAAGTTATTAAAAATAAAAGAGAGGCGCAATGCTCACCTGCACGTTGCTTACCTTTTATAAACCTCTAGTATTATTGAAACTAAAATTATATAGAATTTATGCAACTAAAATTATCAAAGCATTTTCTGTTCAAAACATTAAAAGCAAAAGGAATTTTCATAAAAAAAAATTTTGTTAGAAACTTTAATAGCAAAAATAATTATCATAAAGATTTCTTTTGTTAGAAACTAAAATTGGAAAATTAATGTTACTAACAGAAAGTTTATCATTTTTATTACCTAAAACCAAAAAGAATAATTGAAAAACTAGTAAGTATTTTTCTTTAAGTAGAAACAAAATAAAATAAATAAAACAAAAAAAGAAAGCAAAAAAACTAGAAAAAATAATGGCACTAACAGAAAGTTTATAATTTTTATTACCTAAAACCAAAAAGAATAACTAAAAAACTAGTAAGTATTTTGATGTAAGTAGAAGCAAAATAAAATAAATAAAAACAAAAAAAGCAAAAAAAACTGGAAAAAAAATTTAAAAGTGCCACCTACCAGGGCCACCACGACCTGCATACGACTAGAAACCCACTATTAGGGCTAGGATGCAGGCCCGCAATAGGCCCAATAGGCCCACAAGCACAGAGAGTGGATTTAGGTCCGTAAGCCTACAACAGAGAGGAGCTCGAAGTGGTTGGCTCGGCAGGGCTTATAAACCACTCCGAGCCACTCTCGGCAAGCGAGGTGGGACTAAACATAGCACCGTACCGCGCCAGCACACGACCTTACGTCCCGGTTGGTGCCACCAACCGCGACTAATGGGGGGCATTGGTACTAGTTGGTGGCACCAACCAGGACCAATGACCTTCTTTGGTCCCGGTTTGTGCCACCAACCGGGACCAAACGGTTCATTTGTCCCGGTTGGTTCCATGAACCGGGACCAGAGCTCTGGCCATATATACATCACTTGTCAAAATTTTCATTTAGTTCCTCCGCGACGACGCCGATGACACATCGACGCCGCCAGGCTGCCTCGACGCCATCCGCTGTCCCTGCCACCCCTGCCGTCGCCCGTGCCTCGTCCTCGCCTCGCCGTACCCAACCCCGCGCGCCCCAGCCCCGGCCCGACCCTGCCCCGCCCCCGAGCGCGCCGGCCGGCCACGCCCCTGCCCCGGCCAGCCCCCACCTTTGTCGTCGTCGTGCCCTCGCCGCCCCCGCCGTCGCTCTCGCCGTGCCCTCACCGCCCCCGCCGTCGCCGTGCGCCCCCGCTGTGAGCCGCCGCCTCTATGATATTTTTTCTTCTTCTCCTCTATTCCTTTCTTCTTCTCCTCTATTCCTTTCTTCTTCTCCTCTTTTTTTTCTTCTTCTTTTTTCTTCGATCTTCTCCTCTGCTCCTTTCTTCTTCTCCTCTTTTTTTTCTTCTTCTTCCTCTTCTTAATTTTTATCAGGTATGTCTTTGTTGATATACCCCCTCCCCGATAACTTCAACATGAGGGGGGGGGTCTATAAATAATGGAACTAGTTAAACTAGTTTATTTTTAGTAAGTACTACTTTATTTTATTTATAATAAGTATTTAGTAGTTGAACTAGTTGATTTAATAAAACTACTTTATTTTACTATAGAAGTAGTTTATTTTTAGTAAGTACTACATTATTTTATTTATAGTAAGTGTTTAGTAGTTGAACTAGTTGATTTAATAAAACTACTTTATTTTACTGTAGAAGTAGTTTATTTTTAGTAAGTACTACTTTATTTTACTATATAAGTAGTTTATTTTTAGTAAGTACTACTTTATTTTATTTATATTAAGTTCTTAGTACTTGAACTAGTTGATTTAATAAAACTATTTTATTTTACTATATATAGAAGTTGTTTATTTTTAGCAAGAAAATTAATAGAACTAGTTTATTCTTTTAGTTCAAGCAATTATTCCCGCATCGACGACGTCGACGATGCCTATCCCACATCCTCGTCGTCGACTCGGCGGAGGAGGCCAGCTTGATCAGAGGGGCCATGTCCGGGACTGGGCTCCGCTGGGCTGGTATTGGGAGGTGCTACCTTCCGGGGGGCGTAGGTTGGTGAGGAGCCAGCCCATCGTTGACCCGATCCTTGTTTGGTGGCGGTCGCATGGGCCAGCTACCTCTTGAGCACTTGCGTTGGTTTTCTCTTGAAGAGGAAAGGGTGGTGCAGCAAAGTAGCGTAAGTATTTCCCTCAGTTTTTGAGAACCAAGGTATCAATCCAGTAGGAGGCTACGCGCCAGTCCCTCGCACCTACACAAAACAAATAAATCCTCGCAACCAACGCGATAAGGGTTTGTCAATCCCTACACGGTCACTTACGAGAGTGAGATCTAATAGATATGATAAGATAATACTTTTGGTATTTTTATGATAAAGATGCAAAGTAAAATAAAAGCAATGAAAATAACTAAGTATTGGAAGATTAATATGATGAAGATAGACTCGGGGGCCATAGGTTTCACTAGTGGCTTCTCTCAAGAGCATAAGTATTTTACGGTGGCTGAACAAATTATTGTTGAGCAATTGACATAATTGAGCATAGTTATGAGAATATCTAGGTACGATCATGTATATAGGCATCACGTCCAAGACAAGTAGACCGACTCCTGCCTGCATCTACTACTATTACTCCACACATCGACCACTATCCATCATGTATCTAGAGTATTAAGTTCAAGAGAATAGAGTAACGCTTTAAGCAAGATGACATGATGTAGAGGGATAAACTCATGCAATATGATGAAAACCCCGTCTTGTTATCCTCGATGGCAACAATACAATACGTGCCTTGCTGCCCCTACTGTCACTAGGAAAGGACCCCGCAAGATTGAACCCAAAGCTGAGCACTTCTCCCACTGCAAGAAAGATCAATCTAGTAGGCCAAACCAAACTGATAATTCGAAGAGACTTGCAAAGATAACCAATCATACATAAAAGAATTCAGAGAAGATTCAAATATTGTTCATAGATAAACTTGATCATAAACCCACAATTCATCGGTCTCAACAAACACACTGAAAAAGAAGATTACATCGAATAGATCTCCACAAGAGAGGGGGAGAACTTTGTATTGAGATCCAAAAAGAGAGAAAAAGCCATCTAGCTAATAACTATGGACCCGAAGGTCTGAGGTAAACTACTCACACTTTATCGGAGAGGCTATGGTGTTGATGTAGAAGCCCTCCATGATCGATGCCCCCTCCGGCGGAGCTCCGGAACAGGCCCCAAGATGGGATCTCGTGGATACAGAAAGTTGCGGCGGTGGAATTAGGGTTTTGGCTCCGTATTTGATCGTTTGGGGGTACGTAGGTATATATAGGAGGAAGGACTACGCCGGTGGAGCAACAGGGGGCCCACAAGGGTGGAGGGCCCGCCTGGGGGGTAGGCGCGCCCCCTACCTCGTGGCCTCCCTATTGGTTGCTTGATGTAGGGTCCAAGTCTCCTGGATCTTGTTCGTTCCAAAAATCACGTTCCCGAAGGTTTCATTCCGTTTGGACTCCGTTTGATATTCCTTTTCTTCGAAACCCTAAAATAGGCAAAAACAACAATTCTGGGCTGTGCCTCCGGTTAATAGGTTAGTCCCAAAAATAATATAAAAGTGGACAATAAAGCCCAATAATGTCCAAAACAGAAGATAATATAGCATGGAGCAATCAAAAATTATAGATACGTTGGAGAGATATCAAGCATCTCCAAGCTTAATTCCTACTCGTCCTCGAGTAGGTAAATGATAAAAACAGAATCTTTGATGTGGAATGCTACTTGGCATAATTTCAATGTAATTCTTCTTAATTGTGGTATGAATATTCAGATCCGAAAGATTCAAGATAAAAGTTTAATGTTGACATAAAAATAATAATACTTCAAGCGTACTATCTAAGCAATTATGTCTCTTCAAAATAACATGGCCAAAGAAAGTTATGCCTACAAAATCATATAGTCTGGCTATGCTCTATCTTCACCATACAAAGTATTTAAATCATGCACAACCCTGATGACAAGCCAAGCAATTGTTTCATACTTTTGACATTCTCAAACTTTTTCAATCTTCACGCAATACATGAGCGTGAGCCATGGACATAGCACTTTAGGTGGAATAGAATGGTGGTTGTGGAGGAGACAAAAAGGGAGAAGATAGTCTCACATCAACTAAGCGTATGAACGGGCTATGGAGATGCCCATCAATAGATATTAATGTGAGTGAGTAGGGATTGCCATGCAACGGATGCACTAGAGCTATAAGTATATGAAAGCTGAAAAAGAAACTAAGTGGGTGTGCATCCAACTTGCTTGCTCACGAAGACCTAGGGCATTTTGAGGAAGCCCATCATTGGAATATGCAAGCCAAGTTCTACAATGAAAAATTCCCACCAGTATATGAAAGTGATAACATAGGAAACTATTATGAAGATCATGGTGCTACTTTGAAGCACAAGTGTGGTAAAAGGATAGTAGCATTGTCCCTTCTCTCCTTTTCTCTCATTTTTTTATTATTTGGGCCTTTTCTATTTTTTATGGGCTCTTTTTTTCGTCCGGAGTCTCATCCCGACTTGTGGGGGAATCATAGTCTCCATCATCCTTTCCTCAATGGGACAATGCTCTAATAATGATGATCATCACACTTTTATTTTCTTACAACTCAAGAATTACAACTCGATACTTAGAACAAGATATGACTCTATATGAATGCCTCCGGCGGTGTACCGGGATATGCAATGACTCATGAGCGACATGTATGAAAGAATTATGAACGTTGGCTTTGCCACAAATACAATGTCAACTACATGATCATGCAAAGCAATATGACAATGATGGAGCGTGTCATAGTAAACGGAACAATGGAAAGTTGCATGGCAATATATCTCGGAATGGCTATGGAAATGCCATGATAGGTAGGTATGGTGGCTTCTTTGAGGAAGGTATATGGTGGGTGTATGATACTGGCGAAAGGTGCGCGGTATTAGAGAGGCTAGCAATGGTGGAAGGGTGAGAGTGCGAATGATCCATGGACTCAACATTAGTCATAAAGAACTCATATAATTATTGCAAAAATCCAAGTTATCAAAGCAAAGTATTACGCGCATGCTCCTAGGGGTATAGATTGATAGGAAAAGACCATCGCTCGTCCTCGACCGCCACTCATAAGGAAGGCAACCAATAAATAAATTATGCTCTGACTTCATCACATAACAGTTCACCATACGTGCATGCTACGGGAATCACAAACTTTAACACAAGTATTTCTCAAATTCACAACTACTCAACTAGCATGACTCTAATATCACCATCTCCATGTCTCAAAACAATTATCAAGTATCAAACTTCTCATAGTATTCAACACACTCATAAGAGAATTTTATTATTAATCTTGTATACCTAGCATATTAGGATTATTTAAGCAAATTACCATGCTATTTAAGACTCTCAAAATAATCTAAGTGAAGCATTATAGATCAATAGTTTCTATAAAACAAATCCACCACCGTGCTCTAAAAGATATAAGTGAAGTACTAGAGAAAAACTATATAACTCAAAAGATATAAGCGAAGCACATAGAGTATTCTAATATTTTCTGAATCATGTGTCTCTCTCAAAAGGTGTGTACAGAAAAGATGATTGTGGTAAACTAAAAAGCAAAGACTCAAATCATACAAGACGCTCCAAGCAAAACACATATCATGTGGTGAATAAAAATATAGCTCCAAGTAAAGTTACCGATAGAAGTAGACGAAAGAGGGGATGCCTTCCGGGGCATCCCCAAGCTTTGGCTTTTTGGTCTCCTGTCACGACCGGGTTTTCCGGGTAATAAATTTCCAGAAAAGACCGTCGTGCTCATCAGCCCCAGGATTACTGTTAGCTGATGAGGCTCCAACTTGATACAGAAAATCCAAGCATAAATACAAAATATGCAGTACAAGACCATTCTGGCCTGTGAGTACAACAAATGGTTTCTAGTGGTTGATGGCGGAAGCGGGTTGTGAAACATCAGTGTCTATGGGACTCCATTTCCCACGGGAACAGCTGACCAGGTTAATTCCTATCTTCGCGAGTCTGCTACCTCCATTGAGTGGGTTCCGGGCTGGCATCGCGTCGCTCATCTCCGTGCAAGATAATCTGGCCAAGACACTAGCCAGGGACAAGCCAGTGAGTACTTTGAATGTACTCGCAAACATTATGAATACAGGTATAATATAACAATGATGTACTGAAAATATTTTATGCTCATGACGTCAGTCACAAAAGATAAATAAATCTCGGATGCGTGCAAGCAAGTTATTTATAAAATTTCAATAACAGAGTAGCATTTAAATTTATGAAATAAATAACAAGTAATACCACAGTCGGGCGTCTGAGCGACACCACATAAAGGGCTTTAAAAGAAATGCCACAGTCGGGCGTCTGGGCGACGCCACATAAAGGGCTTTAAAAGAAATGCCACAGTCGGGCGTCTGGGCGACGCCACATAAAGGGCTTTAAAAGAAATGCCACAGTCGGGCGTCTGGGCGACGCCACATAAAGGGCTTTAAAAGAAATGCCACAGTCGGGCGTCTGGGCGACGCCACATAAAGGGCTTTAAAAGAAACAATCATAATGAATATCCCTGGAGGTAGAACCATCCCAGAGATACTCGATAATAACAATAATATCATGGGTTAGTCAACAATAATAATAATCATCATAGATATCACAAGTCACGAGTAGTAATTCCATTCCTGGTTAACCGTTTCACCTCCGAAGACCGACACTAAGACCGACACCTGACCCATCCCAGACTGTAATCCTTAACCACGAACACGGCTATTCGAATAGGTTTATTCTCTGCAGAGGGTGTACTCTTTACCCACGAGTAACGGATTTCTCTAGTCCAGCAGGACTAATTCCGTCTACGGTCTTTTTGTTGAAAACACACCTAACTTGCACACACCAGCTTATCTCACACGTGTCTGGAATCACCCACGACACCTGTTAAGCAAACTCTAAGTGGGGAGGCTACAACCTCGCGTAGCATGGGATCAAATTTATATCGCGCGCTCTAAGGGGTGGCCTCCCCTCTCGGTCCCAACCGGAAACACCCATGCCCCCGGACTAGGTGGCCTGCCTACCAGCTACAACCGGTATCTTCCACCATGGCCTCTCTATACGGTGTGTGCTAGAAAGAGGTTGACAACTTACTGAACCGTACTCTACTTGCTGTAGAGACGAGTGGTAGTACGAAACAAGTATGGGGGTTACTGGAACAAGACTCGATCTACGGTCGACTCAGGAGGTTCAAGTATTCCCTGCATGATTAGCATGACGCATATATTTCATCCCACAAAGTCACCGCTCATATCACCTTACCATGCCATACCAGACATAACCGTCCCGACGGAGACCGGCGACAAACTCAAGCCTACCCAAGGCAGAGGTTTTCCCGGGTTCCTGCCGATATGCATGCAAGGCATATGAGGGTGATTATCATCACAAGTGTGTCCATTTCCAACAGCATGGAAATCAACAACATGCACCCATGCATATGATCATATCACATGAAATAACAGGTCCTTCGAAATGCGGTGGTGTTATAAATGTACCAACGATCACACCAAAAATATTATGCCGGGGTTCAGGATGCTTGCCTTCAATGTTGTGGAGGGGTGAGGTGCTCTCCAAAACTTTTGAAAGCTTCTTCTTTCTCCCCAAAATCCTATTTGAAAATATATTTGAATTAACACACATTTCAAAAACAGAACCAAAAAGTTGTTAATTTTTTTTTCAAATAAATCTTAAAATAAACTAGATCAAATTTGAGGAAGGTAGGAAAAAGAATCAACTCATTTGGAGTTATATTTAAAAAGTTATAGCCAGTCAAAGATTTGGTCAAATCTGTTATTTAAATTAAAACATAAAATAAAACCATTCAGACGAGATTACGCTTTCGGTACAGAGGAGGCGTACTTGAGGCTTTACGCCTCCACTTAACCATGCGGACGACGCGGGGTGTCACTGACAGTGGGCCTGCCTGGCCCACTGGTCAGGTTTGACCAGTCGCCGCGCGTCGTCTCCCTCCTTTGCCCGAGCGGAGCGGGGCTCCGGCGATCGTCGCCGGCGTTTGGCTGCTCTTCGCGGGCCCCCGACGGTGGGGATGGATCCGCAAGGTTGGGGCGGTCCTCCCGGTAGTCGTTGGGTCGGCGGGGACGGAGTGAGCGGCCGACGGCGAGCTCCGCGGCGGAAGGAGGCTTCGGTGGCGAAGTGATTTTGTGGCGGCGTTGGCTCCCGATCAAAATCAAGTAGGGGAAAAGGCTCACGGGAAGATGTGGAAGCTCTTGGTGGAGAGAACGGAGAGTGGGAGATACTGGAGGTGCCGGATTGGCCGGGGCGGTGGCGGCGGCAGGAGTTGCCGGAGATGAGGAAGGAGGCCTCCCCGGGTCGAATGCGAGCTAGGGGAGTGCCATAGGGGTGGTCTGAGGTCGCGTGCGTGCTCAGAGGGGCTCGGGGTGTCCATTTATAGCGCGACGAGGTCGGTTCCGCGGCGGCCGTGGATAAGTTCTCCGGCGAACCGCCTCTCTGTGGCTAGGACGACGTGGCGGCGACGAGCGCTAGGGGACGAAGCTGCGGATGAGCACGCACTGCTCATAGGGGCAGGTGGCGAGTCGGGGTGGCTTGGGCGGCGCTGCACGGCGCAGGGCTGTCGGGCGGCGGCGGCGGCTAGTGCTTGGCCTGCCGGGCGCGGCGAGGGGCGGCTTGGCGCGTAGCTGAGAGAAGGGGAGCGCGTGGCGAGGTTCTGCAGAGCGGGCCAAAGCCGTGGGGGCCAGCGTGTCGGCTCGGCCGCGTGGCTGCAATTTTCGCGCTCTGGGCGCGTCCAGTGCACGCATGGGACGTGCTCGACGAAATGCTATGGCATGTTAGGGGGCTCCAAACCACAAGAAAGTTAGCAGGGTGGGGTTATAGTTTAAGGCAAAACCATTGGACATGCTGGTCTGGCCAGGGGATTAAGTCCATAGTGCAAACAAGGACTCATGTCAAAACTGATCATGCCTGAAAGGTGTTTGACAAAATTCCAAGGGCACTTAGGCATTTCTTGGAGTGGCCAAAATCTCCAGATCAGTGTCTCTGTGGATGAAAGAGAGAGTGGTGAGGTTAGTTGGCCAAAAGCAGAAACTTGTTAGTGTAACTTTTACAAAACTACAATTCTGGACAGGAAATAATTGACATTATTTCATGAACCAAAAATAACCCAAAAGGTGCATGCTCCTGGACTTAAGGGTTTAACATGGGGGACTACAAGTAGGAGAAATGATCAAGGGTTAAAGAGCAAGTAAAAACATGGTTGCTGTACAAACCATCAAGTTGGTCCAGAATGAAGATGAGGTTGATTCACTCAAATTTTTCAAAGGACATAAATAGGTTTTTGCACAAAGTGGAATAATAGGCTCCTACTGACCTCCCTTAATTTTGGTAGAAGTTTTAAAGAAATATTTAAATAGGTTGTAGTGCAAAATGCACTCTGGACCAGAGAAGAAAAATTGAGTGTAGGGCTCAAAATATTTCATGAATGAAATATATTTTAGCATAAAAGTGATTTAAAAACATCACATGACATCTCCAAATTTTTGTAGGAATTTTAAGTGAATTAATCAAATGGTTGTAGTTCAAATATGGCCATTTAACCTTAAAAATCCATTTTTCAAGAAAACAATGATCAAGCAACTAAATTAGTTAATTAGTTATACTGATAAAAGGAAAGTTTTTCTTGAGAGGCTAAACAAGTCCAACAACATTTTTGAAAAGTTTTCTTTTTGGGAAAAACTCATCATAACAGGGAAGGAAATGATTTAAACAAAATCAAAATGGAGCTAAAAAATTCAAAGTTTTAAATCCTGGCAAAATTTTATTCCATTAAAACAAGGCCAAAATTTTGGGGTGTCACATCTCCTTAGATTATCTTGGGGGTGCCATGTTCATACCCAAGATTAGGCTCTTGCCACTCCTTGTTCCATAATCCATCAAATCCTTACCCAAAACTTGAAAACTTCACAACACAAAACTTATAGTAGAAAATCTCGTGAGCTCCATTAGCGAAAGAAAACGAAAGACCACTTCAAGGTACTGTAATTAACTCATTATTTATTTATATTGGTGTTAAACCTACTGTATTCCAACTTCTCGATGGTTTATAAACTATTTTACTAGCCATAGATTCATCAAAATAAGCAAACAACACACGAAAAACAGAATCTGTCAAAAACAGAACAGTCTGTAGTAATCTGTAGCTAGCGTAAGATCTGGAATCCCAAAAATTCGAAAATAAAATGCTGGACGTGAGGAATTTATCTATTAATCATATGCAAAAATAATTAACTAAATAGCACTTTTCAAATAAAAATGGCAGCAGTTCTCGTGAGCGCTAAAGTTTCTGTTTTTTACAGCAAGATTAACAAGACTTTCCCCAAGTCTTCCCAACGGTTCTACTTGGCACAAACACTAATTAAACACAAAAAACACAACAAAAACAGAGGCTAGATAAATTATTTATTACTAAACAGGATCAAAAGGCAAGGTATAAAAATAAAATTGGGTTGCCTCCCAACAAGCGCTATCGCTTAACGCCCCTTGCTAGGCATAAAAGGCAAGGATAGATCTAGGTATTGCCATCTTTGGTAGGCAATCCATAGTTGGCTCTAATAATAGATTCATAAGGTAATTTAATTTTTCTTTCTAGGTAAGTGTTCCATGCCTTTCCTTAACGGAAATTGGAATCTAATATTTCCTTCCTTCATATCAATAATTGCACCAATCGTTCTAATGAAAGGTCTACCAAGAATAATAGGACATGAAGGATTGCAATCTATATCAAGAATGATAAAATATACGGGAACATAGTTCCTATTTGCAACAATAGGAACATCATTAATTCTTCCCATAGGTTTCTTAATAGTGGAATCCGCAAGGTGCAAGTTTAAAGAGCAGTCATCAAAATCACGGAAACCTAACAAATCACACAAAGTCTTTGGATTCGTGGAAACACTAGCACCCAAATCACACAAAGCATAACATTCATGATCTTTAATTTTAATCTTAATAATAGGTTCCCACTCATCATAAAGTTTTCTAGGGATAGAAACTTCCAACTCAAGTTTTTCTTCATAAGATTGCATCAAAGCATCGACGATATGTTTAGTAAAAGCTTTATTTTGACTATAAGAATGAGGAGAATTTAGCACGGATTGCAACAAGGAAATACAATCTATCAAAGAGAAATTGTCATAATTAAATTCCTTGAAATCCAAAATAGTGGGTTCATCAATATTTAAAGTTTTGACTTCTTCAATCCCACTTTTAACAATTTTAGCATCAAGATCTAAAGACTCCAAATTTTTGGAACGCCGCCTAGGTAAAGGTGGATTATATTCAGTCCCATTATTATCAAGATCCATATTGCAAAACAAAGATTTGATTTGGGACACATCAATAACTTTTATGTCTTCATCTTTATTATCATGGAAACTAGAAGAACACGCTTTTATAAAGCAATCTTTCTTAGCACGCATTCTAGCGGTTCTTTCTTTGCACTAAAAAGGGCAGCCCCAGTGCATGCAGCTCCCGCTTGCGTAGGGTCTGGGGAAGGGTCCGACCACTTTGGGTCTATTGTATGCAGCCTTTCCCTACATTTCTGTAAGAGGCTGTTTCCAGGACTTGAACCCGTGACCTCATGGTCACAAGGCAGCTGCTTTACCACTGCGCCAAGGCTCCCCTTCAATGGAAATTCTCATGGCTTTGAGAGACTCATTGATATCATACTTAGGTGGAATAGATCTAAGTTTCAAAGAATCAACATCAAGAGAAATTCTATCAACGTTCCTAGCCAACTCATCAATCTTAAGAAATTTTTCTTCAATCAAAGCATTGTAATTCTTTTGCTAAGTAATAAATTCTTTTATATTATATTCAAAATCAGAGGGCATCTTATTAAAATTTCCATAATAATTGTTGTAGGAATTACCATAATTATTAGAGGAATTGCTAGGATAAGGCCTAGGATTAAAGTTTCCTCTATACGCGTTGTTACGAAAATTGTTCCTACCAACAAAATTCACATCCATAGATTCATTATTATTCTCAATCAAAGTAGACAAAGGCATATCATTAGGATCAGAAGAAACACTCTTATTAGCAAATAATTTCATAACTTCATCCATCTTTCCACTCAAAACGTTAATTTCTTCTATCGCATGCACCTTTTTATTAGTAGATGTTTCAGTGTGCCATTGAGAATAATTAACCATAATATTATCTAGGAGTTTAGTAGCTTCTCCTAAAGTGATTTCCATAAAAGTGCCTCCCGCGGCTGAATCTAAAATATTTCTAGAAGCAAAATTCAATACGGCATAAATTTTTTGTATAATCATCCACAAATTCAAACCATGTGTTGGGCAATTACGTATCATCAATTTCATCCTCTCCCAAGCTTTTGCAACATGTTAATGATCAAGTTGCTTAAAATTCATAATATCATTTCTATGAGAGATAATCTTAGTGAGAGGAAAATACTTAGAGATAAAAGCATCTTTGCACTTATTCCAAGAATCAATACTATTTTTAGGCAAAGAAGGAAACCAAGCTTTAGCACGATCTCTAAGCAAAAAAGGAAATAGTTTCAATTTAACAATATCATTATCAACATCTTTCTTCTTTTGCATGTCACACAAATCAACGAAGCTATTTAGATGGGTAGTGGCATCTTCACTAGGAAGGCCGGAAAACGGATCTTTCATGACAAGATTCAGCAAGGCAACATTAATTTCACAAGATTCAGCATCAGTAAGAGGAGCAATCGGAGTGCTAATAAAATCATTGTTGTTGGTATTGGTAAAGTCACACAATTTAGTGTTATCTAGAGCCATCGTGACAAGCAAGCAAGCCAACACACAAGCAAACGAGGAACGTGCAAAAAGAGGCAAATAGAGAAAGAGAGGGACGATAGAGAGAGAGAGAGAGGGCGAATAAAACAGCAAGGGTGAAGTGGGGGAGAGGAAAACGAGAGGCAAATGGCAAATAATGTAATGCGGGAGATAAGTGTTTGAGATGGGTACTTGGTATGTTGACTTTTGCATAGACCTCCCCGGCAATGGCGCCAGAAATCCTTCTTGCTACCTCTTGAGCACTTGCGTTGGTTTTCCCTTGAAGAGGAAAGGGTGGTACAGTAAAGTAGCGTAAGTATGTCCCTCAGTTTTTGAGAACCAAGGTATCAATCCAGTAGGAGGCTACGCACCAGTCCCTCGCACCTACACAAAACCAATAAATCCTCGCAACCAACGCGATAAGGGTTTGTCAATCCCTACACGGTCATGTACGAGAGTGAGATCTGATAGATATGATAAGATAATATTTTTGGTATTTTTTTGATAAAGATGCAAAGTAAAATAAAAGCAATGAAGATAACTAAGTATTGGAAGATTAATATGATGAAGATAGACACGGGGGCCATACGTTTCACTAGTGGCTTCTCTCAAGAGCATAAGTATTTTACGGTGGGTGAACAAATTACTGTTGAGCAATTGACAGAATTGAGCATAGTTATGAGAATATCTAGGTATGATCATGTATATAGGCATCACGTCCAAGACAAGTAGACCGACTCCTGCTTGCATCTACTACTATTAGTCCACACATCGACCGCTATCCAGCATGCATCTAGAGTATTAAGTTCAAGAGAACAGAGTAACGCTTTAAGAAAGATGACATGATGTAGAGGGATAAACTCATGCAATATGAAATAAACCCCATCTTGTTATCCTCGATGGCAACAATACAATACGTGCCTTGCTGCCCCTACTGTCATTGGGAAAGGACACCGCAAGATTGAACCGAAAGCTAAGCACTTCTCCCATTGCAAGAAAGATCAATCTAGTAGGCCAAACCAAACTGATAATTCGAAGAGACTTGCAAACATAACCAATCATACATAAAGAATTCAGAGAAGATTCAAATATTGTTCATAGATAAACTTGATCATAAACCCACAATTCATCGGTCTCAACAAACACACTGCAAAAGAAGATTACATCGAATAGATCTTCACAAGAGAGGGGGAGAACTTTGTATTGAGATCCAAAAAGTGAGAAGAAGCCATCTAGCTAATAACTATGGACCCGAAGGTCTGAGGTAAACTACTCACACTTCATCGGAGAGGCTATGGTGTTGATGTAGAATCCCTCCATGATCGATGCCCCCTCCGGCTGGGCTCCGGAACAGGCCCCAAGATGGGATCTCGAGGATACAGAAAGTTGCGGTGGTGGAATTAGGGTTTTGGCTCCGTATTTGATCGTTTGGGGTACGTAGGTATATATAGGAGGAAGGAATACGTCGATGGAGCAACAGGGGCCCACGAGGGTGGAGGGCACGCCTGGGGGTGGGGGGTAGGCGTGCCCCCTACCTCGTGGCCTCCCTGTTGGTTGCTTGACGTAGGGTCCAAGTCTCCTGGATCTGGTTTGTTCCAAAAATCACGCTCCTGAAGGTTTCATTCTGTTTGGACTCCGCTTGATATTCCTTTTCTTCGAAACCCTAAAATAGGCAAAAACAACAATTCTGGTCTGGGCCTCCGGTTAATAGGTTAGTCCCAAAAATAATATAAAAGTGGATAATAAATCCCAATAATGTCCAAAACAGAAGATAATATAGCATGGAGCAATAAAAAATTATAGATACGTTGGAGACATATGAGGCTTCCAGACACCGCAGAGGTGGTACGTCACCATGTCAGCGAGGAGGACGAGCACGCCCGTTGCTACATGGTTGCGTTGGAGGGCAGGTTTGACAATACCTGGCAGGTACTTCAGGGATCTCATTGGAGCTATGATCCTATGATGGTTCCTTCTCTTTGGGTGTGCACCGCCCGCGTCGATACCCGTCGGGCGCTACGGTTCTAGCTAGCTGTATTAGCGATGCTATATGTATGATAGTATTCGAGGTGTATTAGTGATAATATTCGACGATGTACGGACGCAAGAGATAATGTAGTTTTGCTTATAATTGAATGCATGATAATTTGAATACTACTTTATTTTATGATTTGGTTTTGCTTATTGAATGCTCAAATTGGAAAAGTACTCCTACTTTGAATGCTAAAATTGCAGAGCACTATGCAAGCCGTATGCATTTGATTAGTTGATAGCTTATATGGTTTTTGTTTTTGCAGAAATCTTGGAGCCCCTCCATCATCCGCGCCGTCGTCTGCGTCACCGACCCCCCTCCAACCTTGAGGTGAGACCAGCGAAATCTCCATTTCAATATGAGTCCTATAAGATATTTGTAAATGTTTTTGCTCATATATTCAACCATTCAAATGTAATGGCCATCAAGTTTGAATGCTCATATGATGTAGATAAAAATATGTATATTTCTGTCGAGTCTCCACCATATATGAGAGGACGAAGAATCCCGACTGCTGTCGTGGGGGTAGCTTCTCCTTCGTTCCCGTGTGCTAGACAATTTGGTGTAATGCACTCGGGAATGAAAGGAGGAGCTACCATCACCGACAGTCGCAATGTCAGAGATGAATAATAATGATCTAATTTAGGTTTTTTAGTACATATATTTAATTATAAGTTTAATATTTGAATTATGAACATAGGAAATGTCGTACTCGGACGACGAAAGTCTCCCGAGGGAGTGCGATTGGTGCCAGGACGACCGAGGTCTGTGTGACATGCCTCACATGGACGAAGATCAGCGCTTCAGCATTAAGCTGGAGGAGACCTTCGATGTTGAAACTGTACGTAATGACGACATGTGTTTTTTTCGTAATTAAGCACGACTTCAACTATTTCAATGTGTAATTTTCATCTTTTACAATTCGACTAGCTTGTGCCATGCCATGCAAGACGCTATGTCTTAGAGAGGATGGGTTTTGAAGACCATGAATGTTTCGAAACAAAGAAAATTTACCTATGGACCCATCATGGTGTGGATTTTGAAGTAAAGCTGTACAATTTTGAGAGCATAACGCATTTTGGTTGCAAAAAATGGGAAGCACTTTGCAAGATGTATGGTTTTCATGAGGATATGCTTGTCACCATGGATCTTGGTGATCCTGAAATCGAGCAAGACAATATGGACATTTGGGTCCTTGTTGATACGCCTCCAATTCTACCGCTATGTGAGTTTCTCAAACATAGTTATTAGCTAATTTATATTGTTCATTTCTAAATAGTTGACAACTTATTTCCATTGACAGCTTATTTTCATTCTTCAAAGAATGTGCGGAAGATGGTAGATAGAACCTACTACACCGAAGGATCCGAATTAACTTATCAGGAGAAAAAAAATCATCTGATCGCATTTTGTACTGATCTTGAGAATTACAATATCTACAATCAAACTCCTCAACATTATGGTGAATACGTGCCACTAGTGCACGTGTTGAACTACGGTAACTACTATGGAGATACCCTGGTAAGATTTTTTACTATTACGACATCCGTGCATCTTTTGCATACTTCTAAAACTAGTACATCATTTGCTAACTATGAAGTTATTACTATGTTTTTCAACAGATAATCCCAGAGAATTGTGTGCCTCATTTGTTGTATCAGAAAGGTAGCCTTAATGTTTTGAACATACAGCCTGGTCATCCTACGAATCTCAACTGTCCATACCGGATTTCTAAAAGAAGTGGAGACATGCTAATCAAAGAATGGACAAAATGTATGGACAGTCGTAAGGAGGTTCTTGGAAGCAAAAGGAAGCAAAGCGCAAGAATTGGAGACAGGATGATCTCCATTCTCCATAATGGAGAGTCAGGGTCTATATTGTTTTATGCTATTTTACCTTAAAGAGGGTATTTAGGTCCTACCTAATACTGATGATCATGTGCCTAGAACAATTAAGTAGGGTTGGTTCAATGACTATGAGGATGATGATCGTATGACTTGTTATATTAATAACGAGTAGAAGTTGTATGATGATGATTAGTAGGACTTATTATTATGATGATGCATGATGCGGGCATGAAGAGTTATTATATATCAGTGGGTGAAATGAACATGGATTGGATTGAAGTGAAGGCAACATGCATGTGGTGCATGTCGAAAGTAGTACTAATCCAAACTTGATCAAGTTAGGATTAGTATTACTTTCGACATGCACCACATGTTGCCTTCACTTTAATCTAAGCCATGTTTAGGAATAGCAGTAGCGTTGGTAAACCAAGCACGGAGATAAGAGAGGACACTTCTCTCTATTAGTTAGCTAACACACCATAAATTACCCCCTAAACCACCCCCTTTCAAAAGAAAAAAAAACCTCAACTCCTGCCAGCTGCTGACGCATGGACGCCTATTTGGTCCCGGTTGGTGCCACCAACCAGGACCAAAGGCCCTCCTGCCTGGGCTCGCAGCACCGGCCACGTGGAGGCCCATCTGTCCCGGTTCATGTAAGAACTGGGACTAAAGTCCTAAGGCTTTAGTAACAACCCTTTAGTCCCGGTTCAAAAACCGGGACAAATGGGCATTATGAACCGGGACAATAGGCCCTTTTTCTACTAGTGTGAAGAGGTTCGACTACATCAACCGTGTTACTAAATGCTTATGCTTTTGGTCAACGAGGGTACATGGACACACTCTCCCGTCTCATTGCTATGCATCTCCTAGATAGATCTTGCATGATCGTAGTAATTTTTTTGAAGTACTACGTTCCCCAACAGTGGTCTCAGAGCCAGGTCTATGCGTAGATGATATATGCATGAATAGAACACAAAGAGTTGTAGGCGATAATAGTCATACTGCGTACCACCAACGTCTTACTTTGATTCGATGGTATTGTTGGATGAAGCGACCTGGACTGATAGTACATGACCGCATTCATGAGACTGGTTCTACCGATGTGCTTCGCACATAGGTGGCTGGCGGGTGTCTGTTTCTCCAACTTTAGTTGTATCGAGTTTGACTACGGCCGGTCCTTGTTGAAGGTTAAAATAGCACACTTGACGAAAAATCAGTGTGGTTTTGATGCGTAGGCAAGAACAGTTCTTGCTAGAAGCCCGTAGCAGCCACTAAAACTTGCGACAACAAAGTAGAGGACGTCTAACTTGTTTTTGCAGGGCATGTTGTGATATGGTCAAGACGTGATGGGATATAAATTGTGGTATGAGATGATCATGTTTTGTAAAAGTTATCGGCAACTGGCAGGAGCCTTATGGTTGTTGCTTTATTGTATGAAATGCAATCGCCATGTAATTGCTTTACTTTATCACTAAGCGGTAGCGATAGTCATAGAAGCAATAGTTGGCGAGACGACAACGATGCTACGATGGAGATCAAGGTCTCAAGCCGGTGACGATGGAGATCATGACGGTGCTTTGGAGATGGAGATCAAAGGCACAAGATGATGATGGCCATATCATGTCACATTTTTTGATTGCATGTGATGTTTATCCTTTATGCATCTTATTTTGCTTAGTACAGCGGTAGCACTATAATATGATCCCTCACTAAATTTCAAGGTATAAGTGTTCTCCCTGAGTATGCACCGTTGCTACAGTTGGTCGTGCCGAGACACCACGTGATGATCGGGTGTGATAAGCTCTATGTTCACATACAATGGGTGCAAGCCAGTTTTGCACATGCAGAATACTCGGGTTAAACTTGACGAGCCTAGCATATGCAGATATGGTCTCGGAACACTGAGACCGAAAGGTCGAACGTGAATCATATAGTAGATATGATCAACATAGTGATGTTCACCATTGAAAACTACAACATCTCACGTGATGATCGGACATGGTTTAGTTGACATGGATCACATGATCATTTAGATGACTAGAGGGATGTCTATGTAAGTGGGAGTTCTTTAGTAATATGATTAATTGAACTTTAATTTATCATGAACTTAGTACCTGATAGTTTTTGCATATCTATGTTGTTGTAGATCAATGTGTCGTGCTAACGTTCCCTTGAATTTTAATGCATTCCTAGAGAAAGCTACGTCGAAAGATGATGGTAGCAACTACACGGACTGGGTCCATAACTTGAGAATTATCCTCATTGCCGCATAGAAGAATTATGTCCTGTAAGCACCGCTAGGTGCAAGACCCGCTGCAGGAGCAACTCCGGATGTTATGAACGTCTGGCAGAGCAAAGCTGATGACTACTCCATAGTTCAGTGTGCCATGCTTTACGGCTTAGAATCGGGACTTCAGAGACGTTTGAACGTCATGGAGCATATGAGATGTTCCAGGAGTTGAAGTTAATATTTCAAGCAAATGCCCGAGTTGAGAGATATGAAGTCTCCAACAAGTCAGCTGCAAAATGGAGGAGAATAGTTCTGTTAGTGAACACATACTCAGAATGTCTGGGTACCATAACCACTTTACTCATCTGGGAGTTAATCTTCCTGATGATAGTGTCATTGACAGAGTTCTTCAATCACTGCCACCAAGCTATAAAGGCTTCATGATGAACTATAACATGCAAGGGATGGAAAATACAATTCCCGAGCTCTTCGCGATGCTAAAGGCTGCGGAGGTAGAAATCAAGAACGAGCATCAAGTGTTGATGGTGAACAAGACCAATAGTTTCAAGAAAAAGGGCAAAGGGAAGAAGGGGAACTTCAAGAAGAACAGCAAGCCATTTGCTACTCAAGGGAAGAAGCCCAAGTCTGGACCTAAGACTGAGACTAAGTGCTTCTACTGCAAAGGGACTGGTCACTGGAAGCGGAACTGCCCCAAGTATTTGGCGGATAGAAAGGATGGAAAGTGAAAGGTATATTTGATATACATGTTATTGATGTGTACCTTGCTAATGCTCGTAGTAGCGCCTGGGTATTTGATACTGGTTTTGTTGCTCATATTTGCAACTTGAAACAGGGGCTATGGATTAAACGAAGATTGGCTAAGGATGAGGTGATGATGCGCGTGGGAAATGGTTCCAAAGTCGATGTGATCGCCGTCGGCACGCTACCTCTACATCTACTGTCGGGATTAGTTTTAGACCTAAATAATGTTTATCTGGTGCCAGCGTTGAGCATGAACATTATATCTGGATCTTGTTTGATGCGAGACGGTTATGCATTTAAATCAGAGAATAATGGTTGTTCTATTTATATGAGTAATATCTTTTATGGTCATGAACCCTTAATGAGTGGTCTATTTTTGTTGAATCTCGATTGTAGTGATACACATATTCATAATATTGAAGCCAAAAGATGCAAGGTTAATAATGATAGTGCAACTTATTTGTGGCACTGCCGTTTAGGTCATATTGGTGTAAAGCGCATGAAGAGACTCCATGTTGATGGGCTTTTGGAATCACTTGATGCTTGCGAACCATGCCTCATGGGGAAGATGACTAAGACTCCGTTCTCCGGAACAATGGAGCGAGCAATTGACTTATTGGAAACAACACATACTGATGTATGCGGTCGAATGAGTGTTGAGGCTCGCGGTGGGTATCGTTACTTGCTGACCTTCACAGATGATTTAAGCAGATATGGGTATATCTACTTGATGAAACATAAGTTCGAAACTTTTGAAAAGTTCAAAGAACTTTAGTGAAGTGGAAAATCATCGTAAGAAGAAAATAAAGTTTCTATGATCTTATCGTGGAGGTGAATATTTGAGTTATGAGTTTGGTCTTCATTTGAAACAATGTGGAATAGTTTTGCAACTCACGCCACCTGGAACAAGAATAATGGTGTGTCCGACCGTCGTAACCGTACTTTATTAGATATGGTGCGATCTATGATGTCTCTTACCAATTTACCACTATCATTTTGGGGTTATGCTTTAGAGACGGTTGCATTCACGTTAAATAGGGCACCATCTAAATCCGTTGAGACGACACCATATGAAACATGGTTTGACAAGAAACCTAAGCTATCGTTTCTTAAATCCGTGATGCTTATGTGAAAAAGCTTCAACCTAATAAGCTCGAACCCAAATCGGAGAAATGTATCTTCATAGGATACCCAAAGGAGACTGTTGGATATACCTTCTATCACAGATCTGAAGGCAAGATATTCATTGCTAAGAATGGATCCTTTCTAGGGAAGGAGTTTGTCTCAAAAGAAGTGAGTGGGAGGAAAGTAGAACTTGATGAGGTAATTGTACCTTCTCCCAAATTGGAAAGTAGTTCATCACAGAAATCAGTTCTAGTGATTCCTACACCAATTAGTGAGGAAGCTAATGATGATGATCATGAAACTTCAGATCAAGTTACTACCGAACCTCGTAGGTCAACCAGAGTACGATCCGCACCAGAGTGGTATGGTAATCTTGTTCTGGAGGTCATGTTACTAGACCATGACGAACCTACGAACTATGAGGAAGCGATGATGAGCCCAAATTTTGCGAAATGGCTTGAGGCCATGAAATCTGAGATGGGATCCATGTATGAGAACAAAGTGTGGACTTTGGTTGACTTGCCCGATGATCGGCAAGCAATAGAGAATAAATGAATCCTCAAGAATAAGACTGACACTGACGGTAATGTTACTATCTACAAAGCTCGACTTGTTGCAAAAGGTTTTAGACAAGTTCAAGGAGTTGACTACGATGAGACCTTCTCACCCGTAGCTATGCTTAAGTCTGTCCGAATCATGTTAGCAATTGCCGCTTTTTATGATTATGAAATTTGGCAAATGGATGTCAAAACTGCATTCCTTAATGGATATCTTAAAGAAGAGTTGTATATGATGCAACCAGAAGGTTTTGTCGATCCTAAAGGTGCTAACAAAGTTTGCAAGCTCCAGCGATCCATTTATGGACTAGTGCAAGCCTCTCGGAGTTAGAATATACGCTTTGATAGTGTGATCAAAGCATATGGTTTTATATAGACTTTTGGAGAAGCCTGTATTTACAAGAAAGTGAGTGGGAGCTCTGTAGCATTTCTAATATTATATGTGGATGACATATTGTTGACTGGAAATAATACAAAATTTCTGGATAGCATAAAAGGATACTTGAATAAGAATTTTTCATTGAAAGACCTCGGCAAAGCTGCTTATATATTGGGCATCAAGATCTATAGAGATAGATCAAGATGCTTTATTGGATTTTCAAAAAGCACATACCTTAATAAAGTTTTGATGAAGTTCAAAATGGATCAGTCAAAGAAAGGGTTCTTGCCTGTGTTACAAGTTGTGAAGTTGAGTCAGACTCAATGCCCGACCACTTCAAAAGATAGAGAGAAAACGAAGGGAATTCCCTATGCCTCAGCCATAGGTTCTATCATGTATGCAATGCTGTGTACCAGACCTGATATGTGCCTTGCTATAAGTTTAGCAGGGAGGTACCAAAGTAATCCAGGAGTGGATCACTGGACAACGGTCAAGAACATCCTGAAATACCTGAAAAGAACTAAGGATATGTTTCTCGTTTATGGAGATGACAAAGAGCTTGTCGTAAATGGTTACATCGATGCAAGCTTTGACACTGAACCGGATGACTCTAAGTCACAAACTAGATACATATTTATATTGAATGGTGGAGCTGTAAGTTGGTGCAGTTCCAAGCAGAGCGTCATGGCAGGGTCTACGTGTGAAGCAGAGTACATAGCTGCTTCAAAAGCAGCAAATGAAGGAATCTGGATGAAGGAGTTCATATTCGATCTAGGCGTAATACCTAGTGCATCGGGTCCAATGAAAATCTTTTGTGACAATACTGGAGTAATTGCCTTGGCGAAGGAATCCAGATTTCACAAGAGAGCCAAACACATCAAGAGACGCTTCAATTCCATTTGTGATCAAGTCAAGGAGGGATACATAGAGATTTGCAAGATACATACGGATCTGAATGTTGCAGACCCGTTGACTAAGCCTCTCTCACGAGCAAAACCATATCAGCACCAAGAATCCATGGGTGTTAGAATCATTACTATGTAATCTAGATTATTAACTCTAGTGCAAGTGGGATACTGAAGGAAATATGCCCTAGAGGCAATAATAAAGTTATTATTTATATTTCCTTATATCATGATAAATGTTTATTATTCGTAATAGAATTGTATTAAACGGAAACTTACTACATGTGTGAATACATAGACAAACAGAGTGTCCCTAGTATGCCTCTACTTGACTAGCTCGTTAATCAAAGATGGTTAAGTTTCCTGACCATAGACGTGTGTTGCCATTTGATGAACAGGATCACATCATTAGAGAATGATGTGATGGACAAGACCCATCCGTTAGGTTAGCATTATGATCGTCTAGTTTTATTGCTATTGCTTTCTTCATGACTTATACATATTCCTCTGACTATGAGATTATGCAACTCCCGAATACCGGAGGAACACCTTATGTGCTATCAAACGTCACAACATAACTGGGTGATTATAAAGATGCTCTAGAGGTGTCTGCGAAGGTGTTTGTTGAGTTGGCATAGATTGAGATTAGGATTTGTCACTCTGTGTATCGGAGAGGTATACTTGGGACCTCTCGGTAATGCACATCACTATAAGCCTTGCAAGCAATGTGACTAATGATTTAGTTGTGGGATGATGCATTACAAAATGAGTAAAGAGACTTGCCGGTAATGAGATTGAACTAGGTATGATGATATCGACGATCGAATCTCGGGCAAGTAACATACCGATGACAAAGGGAATGACGTATGTTGTTATGCGGTTTGACCGATAAAGATCTTTGTAGAATATGTAGGAGCCAATATGAGCATCCTGGTTCCTCTATTGGTTAGTGACCAGAGATGTGTCTCGGTCATGTCTACATAGTTCTCGAACCCGTAGGGTCCACACGCTTAACATTCGATGACGATTTGTATTATGAGTTATGTGTTTTTTATGACCGAAGTTTGTTCGGAGTCCCGGATGAGATCACGTACATGACGAGGAGTCTCTAAATGGTCGAGAGGTAAAGATTGATATATTAGAAGGTTGTATACGGACACCGGAATGGTTCCGAAGAAGATTGGGGATTTTTCGGAGTACTGGGAGGCTGCCGGAACCACCCGGGAAAGTTATTGTGCCTAATGGGCCATAGTGGAGGAGAGGAGGCATGCCGCAGGAGGTGGGGCG
The DNA here is from genome assembly GCF_002162155.2 of Triticum dicoccoides. Taxonomy (NCBI): domain Eukaryota; kingdom Viridiplantae; phylum Streptophyta; class Magnoliopsida; order Poales; family Poaceae; genus Triticum; species Triticum dicoccoides. The sequence continues at coordinate 570,178,628 of NC_041382.1, forward strand.
CGACCCCCCTCTTTCCTTCTCCCTCTCCCTCCTTTCCACTTTCCCCCTCTCCGTTGGAAGGAAAGGGGGGCGAATCCTACCAGGTTTGGAGTCCTAGTAGGACCCCCTGGCGCGCCTCCCCCGTGGCCGGCCTCCTCCTCCCCCTCCTTTTTATATGTGGGTAGAGGGCACCCCAAAGGCACAACATCAGTTGTCTTAGCCGTGTGTGGTGCCCCCCTCCATAGTTTACCACCTCCATCATATTGTCGTAGTGCTTAGGCGAAGCCCTCCGTGGATCACATCATCAACACCGTCACCACATCATCGTGCTGACAGAACTCTCCCTCGACCTTCTACTAGATCAAGATCTTGAGGGACATCATCATGCTGAACGTGTGCTGTGCACGGAGGTGCCATACGTTCGGTACTTGGATCGGTTGGATCGTCATGATGTTCGACTACATCAACTGCGTTACTAAACGCTTCCGCTTTCAGTCTACGAGGGTACGTGGACACACTCTCCTATCTCGTTGCTATGCATCTCCTAGATAGATCTTGCATGATCCTAGGAATTTTTTTGTATTACTATGTTCCCCAACATCTCCGATATACTGGAGCCATATCGAATCTGGACCGGAATCTGGACGAGTTTAGGGCGTGGAGTCCAGGTGTCAGCTTGGATGTCCTTTGCAAGATTAAACTGGTCATCGACTGCGGAATTCCAATATCAATCACCCCTCAAAATTTCAGCTCAATCTGACTGTTCAAACTCCGGGAAATGTCCGATAAGAGCATCAATTTTCGGATCAATTTTCTACATGAAAACGAATCTAACCCGAGTTCATCTTTCTTCGTGCACGGGATATTGGACATCCTTTTTGGAGGAGTTTTTTTCTTAGGGTATTGTGTGTTGTTCTCAAACACGTGCCCACAAATTTTAAAGCCTTTTCCGAGGTAATATTTACTGTCATGTTGGTGTCAAACCATCCCGACAATGTTGCTCCACGGCTGCCAACCTGCGCTAGAGAGATCATCATTTCGTCGAGTCGAGATCAACCTCATCGGATCATCACCTCGGTGAGTTGACCAAGAGTTCAGCATTGTGAAGGCTAAATCATCACCAACATCATTGACCTACGGATTATGCGGGGCGGGCGCACTGTCATTGCCGTGTGGTTACTTCATCACGCTGGCAGCGATCGCGTCACGAATTTTGACCTGGGTTGTCATCACTGTGCCGCCTCTTCTTCAAGCCAACATCCAGCACGCCGACCTACTTTGAGTTGTCAGCTAACATCGATGCTTCGACACCTTGGCTGGACCGGGGGCTTTGCCATCTCTTCATCAACCTACTCCGGGGACTTTGGCATCACCAGCCGACCAGCTTTGTCACCTCGGCTGGACCAAGGGCTTCGCCTCGCCACATCGACTGTGTTGCATGCTACTTGTGAGCTGCATTGGGATTTTCTCGAAGATGAGAGGATGATGTAGTACAATAGAGATAAGTATTTTCCTCAGTTAAGAATCAAGGTTATGAATGAAGTAGGAGAACCAAGCAACACCTCATTAGCAGTACCTACACACAAAATAACAAATACTTGCACCCAACGCGAACAAGGGTTGTCAATCCCTCGGCGGTTAATTGCAAGGATCAAATTTCGAAGTGATAGATAGATAAATAAAACACAAAATAAAGTAAAGTAAAGTAAAATTGCAGCAAGGTATTTTTGATTTTAATATATGATAAAAATAAGACCGGGGTCCATAGTTTTCCCTAGAGGCTTCTCTCTTGAAAATAGCATATGGTGGGTAAACAAATTATTGTTGGGCAATTGATAGAAAAGCGAATAATCATGACGATATTCTAGGTAATGATCATGTGCATAGGCATCATGTCCGAGAAAAGTTGACTGACTCCTTCCTGCATCTACTTCTATTACTCCACACATCGACTGCTATCCAGCATGCATCTAGAGTATTAAGTTCATAAAGAACGGAGTAACACCTTAAGCAAGATGGCATGATGTAGACAAAGCAAGCTCACACATGAATAAACCCCATCTTTTTATCCTTAATGGCAACAATACAAATACGTGTCTTGTACCTTTCTGTCACTGGGTATAGATGACTGGAAGATTGAACCCATTGCAAAGCACCTCTCCCATTGCAAGAAAAATCAATCTAGTTAGCCAAACCTAAACAATAGATCGGAGAGAAATGAAAAGCTATAATAATCATGGATAAAAGAGTTCAGAGAAGGCTTGAATAATATTCATGGATAATCTGATCATAAACTCACAATTCATCAGATCCCAACAAACACATCGCAAAAAGTGATTACATCGAATAGATCTCCAAGAACATCGAAGAGAACATTGTATTGAAGATCAAGGGGAGAGAAGAAGTCATCTAGATACTAGCTATGGACCCGTAGGACTATGGTAAACTACTCACACATCATCGGAAGGGCATCAAGGTTGACGTAGATCCCCTCCGTGGTTGATTCCCCCTCTAACAGAGTACCGGAAAAGTCCTCCAGATGGGATCTCTCGAGAACAGAAGTTTGCGGCGGAGGAAAAAGTTTTTTTGGTTGCTCTATGTTAGTTTACCGATTTTAGAGAATTTCTAGAGGCGGAATTAGGTCAAACAGATGCTCCTGGGCCCCATAAGACACCAGGGCGCACCCTGGTGGCTTGTGGACTACTGCTTCATCTTCCGAGCCTCTCCCGTAGTTTTCAGGGTCTCTTATGTCCAAAAAATCTCCAAAAAGTCTGATGGCAATTGTAGTTCATTTGGTACTGATATTCTGGAAAGCCTAAAAAAGGCAAAAATAGCAAGTGGCACTTGGCACTAAATTAATAGGTTAGTCCCCAAAAATGATACATAATGACATATAATTGCATATAGAGCATCCAAGATTGATACTATAATAGCATGGAACAATCAAAAATTATAGATACGTTGGAGACGTATCAAGCATCCCCAAGCTTAATTCATGCTCGTCCTCGAGTAGGTAAATGATAAAACAATTTTTTATGTGGACTGCTACCTAACATGTTTATCATGTAATCTTTATTTTGTGGCATGAATATTAAGATCTGAATGATTCAAAGCAATAATCTATAGTTTGAGATAAAAACAATAATAATAAGGCATACCAACAAACAATCATGCCTTTCAAAATAGCAATGCTAAAGAATGTTATCCCTACAAAATCATATAGCCTTGTCATGCTCCATCTTATTAACACAAAGTATAAATCATGCACTATCCCTGTGTTAGCCGAGCAATTGGTTCATAATTTTTAACGCGCTTCAGCATTTTCAAAGCTCACGCAATACATGAGTGCAAGCCATGGATATAGAACTGTGGGTGGAATAGAGTGCGGTGGTAGAGATGATATGGAGAAGACAAAAAAGGAGAAAATCTCCCATCGACAAGGCTAATCAACGGGCTATGGAGATGGCCATCAATTGATGTCAATGCAAGGAGTAGTGATTGCCATGGAACAGATGCACTAAGAGCTATAAGTTTATGAAAGCTCAAAAATAGAATTAAGTGGGTGTGCATCCAACTTGCTTGCTTATGAAGACCTCACGCATTTGAGGAAGCCCATCTTTGGAATATACAAGTCAAGTTCTATAATGAAAATTTCCCACTAGTTATATGAAAATGAAAGCATAGGAGACTCTCTATAAAATGGTGCTACTTTGAAGCACAAGTGTGGAAAGGATAGTAACATTGCTCCTTGTCTCTCTTTCTCTCATTTTTTATTTCTTGTTGGGCTCTTTTTGGCCTCTTTTTATTTCCTCACTTGGGACAATGCTCTAATAATGAATATGATGATCATCACACTTTTATTTACTTACAACTCAAAAAATTACAACTTGATACTAGAACAAAATAGGGCTCTATATGAATGCCTCTCGCGGTCTACCGGGATGTGCAAGGATCTAGCATAACTTGTATAAAAAGATGATGACGGTGGCTGAGCAACAAAAACTATGCCAGCTATATGATCATCCAAAGCAATATGACAATGATGATATGTGTCATAAAAACGGAACGATGGAAGTTGCATGGCAATATATCTCAGAATGGCTATGGAATGCCATAATAGGTAGGTATGGTGGCTGTTTTGACGAAGATATAAGGAGGCTTATGTGTGATAGAGTGTATCATATCACGGGATTTGGATGCACCAGCGAAGTTTGCACCACATCACAAGGTTAGAAAGGTCAATGCACAGTACCGACAAGGCTAACAAATTGCGGAAAGGTGAGAGTGTGTATAATCAATGGAATCCCATTAGTCATAAAGAACTCACGTGCTTATTACAAAAGTTTATTAGCCCTCGAAGCAAACTACTA
>NC_041382.1:570183338-570239641 GCF_002162155.2 Triticum dicoccoides
GTTGGTAGGAGTTAACCATCGCATGCCCCCGAGCTTCACACGAAGGAATACACTCAATAATAAATCGTGCTCCAACTTAGCATAACGGGACACTATACGTGAAAGCTACGGGAATCACAAACCTTAACACCAATATTCTTACTAAACTACAATTACTCACTAGCACAAACCACATATTACCACCGTTATATCGCAAAATTATTGCAAGAAATCAAACTTATCATATTCAGTGATCTACATGAAAGTTTTTATTATATCCATCTTGAATACCTATCATATTAGGTCCAAATTCATAACTTGTACTAATTGCCATTATTATTATCAAATCTTAAAAAGATATAAGTGAAGCATGGGAGTGCAACTATTTCTTTAAAATAAAACCACCGTCGTGCTCTAAAAATATAAGTGAAGCACTAGAGCAACTGCCTAGGTCAAAAGATATAAGTGAAGCACATAGAGTATTCAAACAAATCACGAATAATGTGTGTCCCTCTCAAAAAGGTGTGCCCAGCAAAGATGATTGTGACAAACTAAAAAGGAAACAAAGCAAAGACTCATATAATACACGTTGCTCCAAGCAAAACTCATATCATGTGATGAATAAAAATATAGCTCGAAGTAAAATCACCGATAGTTTGTAGAAGAAAGAGGGGGATGCCTTCCGGGGCATCCCCGAGCTTTGCTGCTTGGGAGTCCTTGAATATTACCTTGGGTGCCTTGGTCATCCCCAAGCTTAGGCTCTTGCCACTCCTTATTCCTTTATCCATCATGATCTCAATCAAAGCTTGAAAACTTCAGCATACAAAACTCAACAAAAACCTTCTTGAGATATGTTAGTATAAGAAAGCAAATCACTACTTTATATACTATTGTAAACCCACTCATATTTTATTATTGTATTATACCTACTATATTCGAACTTCACCATGGCTTATACCCCCCAATACAATCCATAGATTCATCAAAACAAGCAAACAACGCAACGAAAACAGAATCTCAAAAACAGAACAGTCTATTATAATTCGAACAATGACCATAGTTACCTAACTCCAAAAATTCTGAAAAATTAGGATAACGTGGGAAATTTTTATAATAACCATGTGTAAAAAAGTTCAGAATTTTATCGCGCTCCAACAAATTTAGATAATTCTGCTACTGGACACAAAAGTTTCTGTTTTTGAACAGAATCAAAGCAACTATCATCCAAATCATCCCAAAGGCTTTACTTGGCACACACACTAATTAAAACACAAAAATGCAACCATGACAGTAGCATACTTGTGTGCACGCAAAAAACAGAAAAAGAAACAAGAAAATTAGGATAACTATTGGGTTGCCTCCAAAATAGCGCTATTGTTTTATGCCCCTAGCTAGGCGTAATGAATATGTTCAAGTGTTGTCATCCTTAATCTCCAATTCCTCAATCAGACACCCATACTTCCTAGGAGTCTCTACACATTTTTTAGCAATCATACTCCTAGGGATAAAGTTGAGGAATTTAATCTTGTAGACGGGTTACTTTATTAGATCAACAAAATCGGGGTGAACTCTTATCATTCTGAGATCTTCGCTTCCATTACTAGATGTGGCACCCTTATTATTAGGAACATACATAAACTTGCAATTCTTAATAGGAGAAGTTTTTTAATAGTTCTAATGGAAGAAAAAGAAGAATCCAAATTATTAATAATTTCTTCCAACTTAGCAATCCTAGCGGGACTTTGCTCCACCGGCTCATTAGTTATAGGTTCTTCCCTTTTAGCATATTAAGAGTAATCCCTACCTTTGATCCGAATTGAGTGACGTAGTTATGGATCTTTTTATCAGAATTTTCAAAATGCTCTCTAGTAGGCATTTTATTTTCAATAGCGTATCCCATTAAATTTCCCATAGCATTGAAAGCATATATAGGGTGAATACTCAAGAAATTCCCTCCGATAATAGTGCCTAGCACAAATCTATACCAAGTAGTAACACCCACGTAGCAACTATGAAGAACGGCGGTAGTAGATTGCTTATGAGTTGATCTATTCTAAGCATCATAAATCCTATACCAAGAATCTTTTAAAATTTCCCCTCCTCTTTGTTTAAAATTAAGAACTTGATTTTTAGGGGTACACGTAACAAGAGAAGAACTAGCCATAACAATAAAACAAGCGAACAAGCAAAAAGGCAAACAATTTTTTTATATTTTTGTGAAAATGTTTTACAAGTGGAGGAGATGAAAATGGGAGGAAAATGGAAAATAATGGAAATGCAAGGAGAGGAAAGTTTATGCGATGGTACTTGGTAGATGTTGATATGTCTCCCCGACAATGACGCCAGAAATTCTTCCTGCTACTTGTGAGCTACGTTGGGATTTTCTCGAAGAGGAGAGGATGATGTAGTATAGTAGAGATAAGTATTTCCGCCAGTTAAGAACCAAGGTTATCAATCCAGTAGGAGAACCAAGCAACACCTCGTTAGCATTACATGCACACGAAAAAACAAATACTTGCACCCAGCATGAATAAGGGGTTGTCAATCCCTCGACAGTTAATTGCAAGGATCAAATCTCACAGTGATTGATAGATAAATAAAACACAAAATAAATTAAAGTAAAGAAAAATTAGAGAAAGGTATTTTTTATTTTAATATATGATAAAAGTAATACCCAGGACCATAGTTTTCACTAGAGGCTTCTCTCTTGAAAATAGCATACGGCGGGTAAACAAATTATTATTGGGCAATTGATAGAAAAGTGAATAATCATGACGATATCCAAGGCAATGATCATGTATATAGGCATCATGTCCGAGACAAGTAGATCGACTCCTGCCTACATCTACTACTATCACTCCACACACCGGCCGCTATCCAGCATGCATATAGAGTAGTAAGTTCATAACGGACAGAGTAACACGTTAAGCAACATGACATGATGTAGACAAAGTAAACTCATGCATGAACAAACACCATCTTTTTATCCCTAATGGCAACAATAAAAATACGTGTCTTGTCTTTTTCTGTCACTGGGATATAGATCGCCGCAAGATTGAACCCATTACAAAGCACCTCTCCGATTGCAAGAAAAATCAATCTAGTTGGCCATACCAAATCAATAGATCAGAGAGAAATACAAAGCTATAATAATCATCAATAAAAGAGTTCAGAGAAGACTCAAATAATATTCAAGGATAATCTTATCATTGGATCTCCCTCTCTGTTTCCTTCTGTTTCTGCGTTCCCCGATTATGGCCTTTCACGTTTCTTAAATTCCCGGAGATCCGTAACTCCGATTGGCCTGGAATTTTAACATGGTTTTTATCTGGCTATTATATTTTTCGCAGCGAAAGAAGGGCACCAACCGCCTTACGGGGTGGCCACAAGCCTCCTAGGCACACCCAGGGTAGGGGCGCGCCCCTAGGGCTTGTGGGCCCATCGGGCATCGTCTCACATTGATTCTTTTTCCAAAAAAATCACATATATTCCAAAAAATCTTCATAAGTTTTTATCGCGTTTGGACTCCGTTTGATATGGATTTTCTGTGAAACAGAAAACATGCAACAAACAGGAATTGGCACTGGGCACTGGATCAATATGTTAGTCCCAAAAAATTATATAGAATGTTGCCAAAAGTATATGAAAGATGTAAAACACCGGCATGAAACAATAAAAAATTATAGATACGATGGAGACGTATCAGCTTCCCCAAGCTTAATTCCTGCTCGTCCTTGAGTAGGTAAATGATAAAAAAATTGATGTGAAATGCTACCTAGCATAATCTTAATCATATAATCTAATCATGGCATGAATATTAAGACACGAGTGATTCAAAGCAATAGTCTATCATTTGACCTCAAGACAATAATACTTCAAGCATACTAATAAAGCAATCATGTCTTCTCAAAATTACATGGCCAAAGAATATTATCTCAATAAAATCATATAGTCTAGCTATGCTCCATCTTCATCACACAAAGTATTTTATCATGCACAACCCCGATGACAAGGCAAGCAATTGTTTCATACTTTTAATGTTCTCAAGCCTTTTCAACTTTCATGCAATACATTAGCGTGATCCATGGATATAGCACTATCGGTGGAATATAATATGATGGTGGAGGTTGTGTGGAGAAGACAAAAAAAGAAGAAAGTCTCACATCAACGCGGCTAATCAATGGGTTATGGTGATGCCCATCAATTGATGTCAATGCGAGGAGTAGGAATTGCCATGCAAAGTATTCCATCATCCTTTCCCCACTAGGACAATGCTATAATAATAATGATCACCACGCTTATATTTACTTACAACTCAATATTACAACTAGATATATAGAACAAAGTATGACTCTATATCAATGCCTCTCGCAGTGTACCAAGATGCGCAATGATCTAGCATTGCAAAGATATCAAAAAATGGACAAGCCATGAAAATATCATGCTATCTATCTTACAATCATGCAAAGCAATATGACAATGAATGCTCAAGTCACGTATATGATGATGATGGAAGTTTCATGGCAATATATCTCGGAATGGCTATGGAAATGCCATGATAGGTAGGTATGGTGGCTGTTTTGAGGAAGATATAATGAGGCTTATGTGTGATAGAGCGTATCATATCACGAGGTTTGGATGCACTGGCGAAGTTTGCATCGACTCTCGAGGTGAGAAAGAGCAATGCATGGTACCGAAGAGGCTAGCAATGATGGAAGGGCGAGAGTGCGTATAATCCATGGACTCAACATTAGTCATAAAGAACTCACATACCTATTGCAAAAGTTTATTAGGCATCGAAACAAAGTACTAATATGCATGCTCCTAGGGGGATAGATTGGTAGTAAAATACCATCGCTTGATCCCGACCGCCACTCATAAGGAAGACAATAAAAAATAAATCATGCTCCGACTTCATACATAACGGTTAACCATACAATACTTCAGGAATCAAAGACCTTAACACAAGTATTTCTACCAATCCACAATTACTCACTAGCATGACTCTACTATCATCGTCTTTATATCACAAAACTATTGCAAGGAATCAAACATATCATATTCAGTGATCTACAAGTTTTATGTAGGGTTGTATGACTAACCATGTGAGTGGCCAATTCCTCTAAATAGATATAAGTGAAGCATGAGAGTTTAATTCTTTCTACAAAAGATATGCCCACGCTCTAACAAATATAAGTGACGCAAAAGAGCATTCTACAAATGGCGGTTTTCTATGTGTAGGGAAACATGCAATCCAAACTTCAAATGATATAAGTGAAGCACATGAAGCATTCTATAAATCCATACTCAAAAGATATAAGTGAAGTGCAAAGAGAATTCTATAAATCAACTAAGGACTATCTCATACCAGCATGGTGCATTATTAAAATAAAAATAAAAAGCACACGACGCTCCAAGATTAACGCATATCAGGTGATGAATAAAAATATAGCTCCAAGTAAAATTACTGATGATCGTTAGAAGAAAGAGGGGATGCCTTCCGGGGCATCCACAAGCTTATTCCTTCATCCATCATGATCTCACCCAAAACATGAACACTTCAATCACACAAAACTTAACAAAACCCTCATGAGATCCGTTAGTATAATAAGACAAATCACCACTTTATGAATTCAAGGGATCATAGCAATCGTCATAGCATTCATCCTTCGGTAAGCACGAAGGGAGATTAAACACTGTATGAGTTGAAGAGTTACTCTCTTTAGAAGGTGGGAACAGGTGATCAATCCTCTCTTCCTCCTTTTGTTCTTCGCTCTCCTCCTCATCTTTTTCATCTAATGAGCTCATAGTGTCATCAATTTCTTCTTCCATAGATTCCTGCAAAATATTAATCTCTTCTTGGACAGTGGAGACTTTCTCAATAAACTCATTAATATCGGCATTATATTCATAATTCTCATAGCAATATTTAAGTATAGTAAAATTTTCAGGTCTGTAAACGGCATCATCATAATTTTCACACTTCCAAAAAAGATTGAATTTCATAAGCACCCTTAAAAGCAACAAATTCTTCTATTTGCTCCACATCATAGTAATCATATATACCATTAGCATAAGAAGCCAAGGTTTCATTATCACTAAATTTACATGAAAAGGGAAGGTGTGGAGCCTTCATCCTAGAGCAACAAGTATAATCATATCTCAAGCATAAATTCTGAGCATACCAATGCAACATATGAATTTGATCCCATAATAGTTTCCCATTTAGAGTCAAGCGATAATCCCTAAAGTATTCATGTTGATCCAACGTGTCCCCCATTATCAAGTTGAATGGGGTTTTCTCGGGATTATCAAAGTAGTGTTTAATATTTTCCACATAGCAAGCATCGAGGGTTTTAGGAGGTTCCCCATATTCATTAGTAGCAAGTACACCTATCTTTTTGGTATTTCATGTTCCATATCCATAACTAAAGATAGAGAACAACTTAGAACAACAAATAAAATCTATTTAGTGATAAAGCAAACAAGCACACGTGAGAATATTCACCCCACGCTATTGCTCCCCGGCAACGGCGCCAGAAAAAGGTCTTGATAACCCACAAGTATAGGGGATCAGTTGTAGCCTCTTTTGATAAGTAAGAGTGTCGAACCCAATGAGGAGCTAAAGGTAGAACAAATATTTCCTCAAGTTCTATCGACCACCGATACAACTCTACGCACGCCTAACGTTCGGTTTACCTAGAACAAGTATGAAACCAGAAGTACATTGTAGGTGTTGTAGGATAGGTTTGCAAGATAATAAAGACCACATAAATAAAAACTAGGGGATGTTTAGATAAATAAATAATTAAGTTAGTATAGGAGTGCAGAAAAGTGGTGGTAGGAGTTGTGGAATTGTCCCTAAGCAATTGACTACGTTACTAGACAGATAGCATGTTTTATGTGGGAGAGGCCATTGCTAGCATGTCATCCCTTACTTGGAATTATATGCACTTATGATTGGAACTATTAGAAAGCATCGGCAACTACTAACATTCATTAAGGTAAAACCTAACCATAGCATTAAACCAATCATAGCAATTCACCAATCACCGATATGACAACAAAAATCTACTCAGACATCATAGGATGGCAACACATCATTGGATAATGATATGAAGCATAAAGCACCAAGTTCAAATAGAGGGTACAACATGTTGCCGGAGAGTGCACCACTGAATTTAGATGGGCGAAGGTTATGAAGATGTTGGGGGAGATGATGGAGGTGTTGGTGTAGATCGCAGTCACACGATGATTGCCCCGGCGGTGTTCCGGCACCACTCGGAGAGAGGGGGAGAGAGCCCCCCTCCTTCTTCTTCTTCCTTGACCTCCCCCTAGATGGGAGGAGAGTTTCCCCTCTAGTTCTTTGCCTCCATGGCGGTTGAGGGGCGGGAGCCCCTCCGAGATTGGATCTCTCTCTCTCTCTCTCTCTCTCTCTCTCTCTCTCTCTCTGTTTCCTTCTGTTTCTGCGTTCCCCGATTCTGGCCTTTCACCGTTTCTTATATTCCCGAAGATTCGTAACTCCGATTGGGCTGAAATTTTAACATGATTCTTAGCCGCATATTATCTTTCTTGCGGTGAAAGAAGGGTACCAACCGCCTTACAAGGTGGCCACAAGCCTCCCAGGTGCGCGCAGGGTAGTGGCACGCCCCTAGGGCTTGTGGGCCCCTCCGACATCATCTCGCATTGATTCTTTTTCCCAAAAATCACATATATTCCAAAAAAATCTCCAGAAGTTTTTTTATCGCGGTTGGCCTCCATTTGATATGGATTTTCAGCGAAACAAAAAACATGCAACAAACATGAACTAGCACTAGGCACTGGATGAGTATGTTAGTACAAAAAATTATATAAAATGTTGCCAAAAGTATATGAAAGTTGTAAAACATTGGTATAAAACAATCAAAAATTATAGATACGACGGAGACGTATCATCTACCCCTTACATGGACAATCCATCGGCTCGAATTGCACTGCTCTCAATAGGGGTGGGTTAGTAATTTCAATTAGTGTGACACGACCGTGATGTCTACTACACAACCTTCTTCTTGTAGACGTTGTTGGGACTAGAAGTGCAGAGGTTTGTAGGACAGTAGCAAATTTCCCTCAAGTGGATGAACTAAGGTTTATCAATCCGTGGGAGGCGTAGGATGAAGATGGTCTCTTGATACGTCTCCAACGTATCTATAATTTTTGATTGCTCCATGCTATATTATCTACTGTTTTGGACTATATTGGGCTTTATTTTCCACTTTTATATTATTTTTGGGACTAACCTATTAACTGGAGACCCAGCCCAGAATTGCTGTTTTTTTGCTTATTTCAGTGTTTTGAAGAAACGGAATATCAAACGGAGTCCAAACGGAATGAAACCTTCGGGAACGTGATTTTCTCACCGAACATGATCCAGGAGACTTGGACCCTACGCCAAGGCATCAGAGAGGCGGTCACGAGGGTGGGGGGCGCCCCCCCTAGGGCGCGCCCCCTGCCTCGTGGGCCCCTCGGAGATCCACCGACGTACCCCTTCCTCCTATATATACCTACGTACCCCCAAACGAACAGATACGGAGCCAAAAACCTAATTCCACCGCCGCAACTTTCTGTATCCACGAGATCCCATCTTGGGGCCTGTGCTGGAGCTCCACCGGAGAGGGCCGTCATCACGGAGGACTTCTACATCATCATAGCCTCTCGAATGAAGCGTGAGTAGTTTACCTCAGACCTTCGGGTTCATAGTTAGTAGCTAGATGGCTTCTTCTCTCTTTTTGGATCTCAATACAAAGTTCTCCCCCTCTCTCGTGGAGATCTATTCAATGTAATCTTCTTCTTTTTGTGGTGTGTTTGTTGAGACCGATGAATTGTGGGTTCATGATCAAGTCTATCTATGAATAATATTTGAATCTTCTCTGAATTCTTTTATGTATGATTGGTTATCTTTGCAAGTCTCTTCGAATTATCCGTTTGGTTTGGCCAACTAGATTGGTAGTTCTTGCCATGGGATAAGTGCTTAGCTTTGGGTTCGATCTTGCGGTGTCCTTTCCCAGTGACAGAAGGGGCAGCAAGGCACGTATTGCATCATTGCCATCGAGGATAACAAGATGGGGTTTATTTCATATTGCATAAACTTATCTCTCTACATCATGTCATCTTGCTTAAGGCGTTACTCTGTTTTTAACTTAATACTCTAGATGCATGCTGAATAGCGGTCGATGAGTGGAGTAATAGTAGTAGATGCAGAATCGTTTCAGTCTACTTGTCACAGACGTGATGCCTATATACATGATCATACCTAGATATTCTCATAACTATGCTCAATTCTGTCAATTGCTCAACAGTAATTTGTTCACCCACCGTAGAATACTTATGCTCTTGAGAGAAGCCACTAGTGAAACCTATGGCCCCCGGGTCTATTCTCATCATATTAATCTCCATCACTTTAATCTTGCTTTGCTTTTTTACTTTGCCTTTACTTTTTACTTTGCATCTCTATACCAAAAATACCAAAAAATATTATATCTATCAGATCTCACTCTCGTAAGTGACCGTGAAGGGATTGACAACCCCTAATCGCGTTGGTTGCGAGTAGCTATCGTTTTGTGCAGGTACGAGGGACTTGAGCGTGGCTTCCTACTGGATTGATACCTTGGTTCTCAAAAACTGAGGGAAATACATACGCTACTCTGCTGCATCATCCCTTCCTCTTCGGGGAAATCCAACGCAAGCTCAAGAGGTAGCTAGAAGGATTTTTGGCGCCGTTGCCGGGGAGTCTATGCAAAAAGTCAACATACCAAGTACCCATCACAATCCCTATCTCTCGCATTACATTATTTGCCATTTGCCTCTCGTTTTCCTCTCCCCCACTTCACCCTTGCCGTTTTATTCGCCCTCTCTATCTATCCTCCCTCTCTATTTGCCTCTTTTGCCCGTTTGCTCTTGCTTGCTCATGTGCTAGTTTGTTAGCTTGTCTTCATGGCTAGTCTCATATCTTCTCCGTTGTCTCCCGAGAATGAAGTTCTAAATTTTAAACAAAGGGAGGGAGAAAATCTAAAAGATGCTTGGTATAGAATTTGCAGTACTCAAAATGGATCTACCAAGAAGCAATCTACCTTAGTTCTTCTCCGCAATTTTTATGTAGGTGTTAGTCCTTGGTATAGATATATCCTCGATACCATTACCGGAGGGAACTTCTTGGGAAGCCATACTTTTGATCCTTATAATGCTATGTTAGATTTATTTGGCTCACCACCTCTTTTGGTTAATGGAACCATGTTAACTTTGGAGCATGTTATGCAAAGACTTGAAATTATTGAAAATAAAGTTGCTACTATTGAATTAATTGAAAATCTAGATAAAAAGATCCACAATCAAATTACTCAATATGGATCTACGGTAGGAATGACTTTGAAATATAGTAAGGAAAAGGAACCCATAGTTAATGAGAAGATAAACTTAGATTCTACTAGAATTGATAAACTTGAGGGTATCATTACAAACTTGGGAACCGCTTTTTCTTCCATAAAGAATACTCCAAGTCCTCCTACTAAAACTGCCAAGCTTATGTATGTTCCTAAAAATAAGGGTGAATCATCTAGTAAGGAAACTGCGGATCTTAAATCTATAAGTATTCATCCCAATCTTTTTGCTATCATTAAGGAACCAATTGCTACAAATGAATTTTTCGATCTTATGCCTAAAAGTTTGATAATCACTAGAAAGAATCCTAAGGGAAATAGATGCCTCATCGAAGAATTGCCTACCAAAGATGGCAATACCTAGATCTATCCTCGCTTTTTTGCCTAGCTAGGGGCGTTAAACGATAGCGCTTGTTGGGAGGCAACCCAATTTTATTTTTATTCCTTGATTTTTGCTCCTATTTAGAAATAAATAAATTACCTAGCCTCTGTTTTGGTTGTGTATTTTGTGTTTAATTAGTGTTTGTGCCAAGTAGAACCGTTGGGAAGTCTTAAGGAAAGTCTTGTTGAACTTGCTGTAAAAAACAGAAACTTTAGCGCTCACGAGAACTGCTGTAATTTTTATTAGAGTGATATTTAGTTAATTATTTTTGTATATTATTAATATATAAATTCCTCACGTCCAGCAATTTATTTTAGAATTTTTGGGGTTCCAGATCTTGCGCTAGCTACATATTACTACAGACTGTTCTGTTTTTGACAGATTCTGTTTTTCGTGTGTCGTTTGCTTATTTTGATGAATCTATGGTTAGTAAAATAGTTTATAATCTATATATAAGTTGGAATACAGTAGGTTTAACACCAATATAAATAAACAATGAGTTCATTACAGTATCTTTAAGTGGTTTTTTGTTTTCTTTCGCTAACGGAGCTCACGAGTTTTCTACTTTAAGTTTTGTGTTGTGAAGTTTTCAAGTTTTGGGTGAATTCTTGTGATGGATTATGGAACAAGGAGTGGCAAGAGCCTAAGCTTCGGGATGCCCATGGCACCCCCAAGATAATCCAAGGACACCAAAAAGTCAAAGCTTGGGGATGCCCCGGAAGGCATCCCCTCTTTCGTCCACTTCCATCGCTAATTTACTTGGAGCTATATTTTTATTCACCAACATGATATGTGTTTTGCTTGGAGCATCTTGTATTATTTTTGTCTTTGTGTTTTAGTATAGCACAATCATCCTTGCTGTACACACCTTTTGAGAGAGCCATACATGAATTAAAATTTGATAGAATACTCTATGTGCCTCACTTATATCTTTTGAGCTATGTAGTTATGCTCTATGTGCTTCACTTATATCTTTTTGAGCTAAGTAGTTTTGCTCTATGTGCTTCACTTATATATTTTGAGCGTTATAATTTTTCTCTTTGTGCTTCACTTAGATCTTTTAGAGCACGGTGGTGGACTTGTTTTAAAGAAACTATTGGTCTCTCATGCTTCACTTAAATCATTTTGAGAGTCTTAATAGCATGGTAATTTACTTAATAATAATATGCTTAGTATTCAAGATTTGTGAATCTTTATTTTGAGTGTATTGAATACTAAGAAAAGATTGAAGCATGATAATTGTTTTGAGATATGGAGGTGATAATATTAAAGTCATGCTGGTTGAGTAGTTGTGAATTTAAAGAATACTTGTGTTAAAGTTTGTGATTCCCGTAGCATGCACGTATGGTGAACCGTTATGTGATGAAGTCGGAGCATGATTTATTTATTGATTGTCTTCCTTATGAGTGGCAGTCGGGGACGATCGATGGTCTTTCCCTACCAATCTATCCCCCTAGGAGCATGCGCGTAATACTTTGCTTTGATAACTTCTGGATTTTTGCAATAAGTATATGAGTTATTTATGACTAATGTTGAGTCCATGGATTATACGCACTCTCACCCTTCCACCTTTGCTAGCCTCTCTAATACCGCGCACCTTTTTCTGGTATCATACACCCACCATATACCTTCCTCAAAACAGCCACCGTACCTACCTATTATGGCATTTCCATAGCCATTCCGAGATATATTGTCATGCAACTTTCCACCATTCCGTTTATCATGACACATTCATCATTGTCATACTGCATATCCCGGTACACCGCCGGAGGCATTCATATAGAGTCATATTTTGTTCTAAGTATCGAGTTGTAATTGGTGAGTTGTCAGAAAAATAAAAGTGTGATGATCATCATTTTTAGAGCATTGTCCCAAGTAAGGAAAGAATGATGGAGACTATGATTCCCCCATAAGTCGGGATGAGACTTCGGACGAAAAATAAATAAAAGAGGCCAAAGAAGCCCAAATAAAAAGAGAAATAAAAGAGGCCATAAAAATAGAAAAGGCCCAAATAAAAAAATGAGAGAAAAAGAGAGAAGGGACAATGTTACTATCCTTTTACCACACTTGTGCTTCAAAGTAGCACCATGTTCTTCCTAGTAGAGAGTCTCTCATGTTATCACTTTCATATACTAGTGGGAATCTTTCATTATAGAACTTGGCTTGTATATTCCAATGATGGGCTTCCTCAAATTGCCCTAGGTCTTCATGAGCAAGCAAGTTGGATGCACACCCACTTAGCTTATTGTTGAGCTTTCATATACTTATAACTCTAGTGCATCCGTTGCATGGCAATCCCTACTCACTCACATTGATATCTATTGATGGGCATCTCCATAGCCCGTTGATACGCCTAGTTGATGTGAGACTATCTTCTCCTTTTTGTCTTCTCCACAACCACCATTCTATTCCACCTATAGTGCTATATCCAAGGCTCACGCTCATGTATTGCGTGAAGATTGAAAAAGTTTTGAAAAAGTTAGAGTATGAAACAATTGCTTGGCTTGTCATCGGGGTTGTGCATGATTTAAATACTTTGTGCGGTGAAGATAGAGCATAGCCAGACTATATGATTTTGTAGGGATAACTTTCTTTGGCCATGTTATTTTGAGAAGACATAATTGCTTTGTTAGTATTCTTGAAGTATTATTATTTTTATGTCAAAATAAACTTTTGTCTTGAATCTTTCGAATCTGAATATTCATATCACAATTAAGAAGATTTGCATTGAAATTATGCCAAGTAGCACTCCGTATCAAAAATTCTTTTTTTATCATTTACCTACTCGAGGACGAGCAGGAATTAAGCATGGGGATGCCTAATACGTCTCCAACGTATCTATAATTTTTGATTGCTCCATGCTATATTATCTACTGTTTTGGACTATATTGGGCTTTACTCTCCACTTTTATATTACTTTTGGGACTAACCTGTTAACCGAAGGCCCAGCCCAGAATTGTTGTTTTTTGCCTATTTCAGTGTTTCGAAGACACGGGATATCAAACGGAGTCCAAACGGAATGAAACCTTCGGGAACGTGATTTTCTCACCGAACGTGATCCAGGAGACTTGAAACCTACACCAAGGCATCAGAGAGGCGGTCACGAGGGTGGGGGCGCGAGCCCCCCTAGGGCGCGCCCCTGCCTCGTGGGCCCCTCGGAGCTCCACCGACGTACTCCTTCCTCCTATATATACCTACGTACCCCCAAACGAACAAATACGGAGCCAAAAACCTAATTCCACCGCCGCAACTTTCTATATCCACGAGATCCCATCTTGGGACCTGTTCCGGAGCTCCGCTGGAGAGGGCCGTCATCATGAAGGGCTTCTACATCATCATAGCCTCTCCGATGACGTGTGAGTAGTTTACCTCAGACCTTCGGGTCCATATTTAGTAGCTAGATGGCTTCTTCTCTCTTTTTGGATCTCAATACAAAGTTCCCCCCCTCTCTCGTGGAGATCTATTCAATATAATATTCTTCTTTTTGCGGTGTGTTTGTTGAGACTGATGAATTGTGGGTTTATGATCAAGTCTATCTATTAATAATATTTGAATCTTCTCTGAATTCTTTTATGTATGATTGGTTATCTTTGCAAGTCTCTTCGAATTATCAGTTTGGTTTGGCCAACTAGATTGGTAGTTCTTGCCATGGGGGAAGTGCTTAGCTTTGGGTTTGATCTTGCGGTGTCCTTTCCTAGTGACAGAAGGGGCAGCAAGGCACGTATTGCATTGTTGCCATCGAGGATAACAAGATGGGGTTTATTTCATATTGCATGAATTTATCTCTCTACATCATGTCATCTTGCTTAAGGCGTTACTCTGTTTTTAACTTAATACTCTAGATGCATGCTGGATAGCGGTCGAAGAGTGGAGTAATAGTAGTAGATGCAGAATCGTTTCGGTCTACTTGTCACGAACGTGATGCCTATATACATGATTATACCTAGATATTCTCATAACTATGCTCAATTCTTTCAATTGCTCAACAGTAATTTGTTCACCCACCATAGAATACTTATGCTCTTGAGAGAAGCCACTAGTGAAACCTATGGCCCCCAGTACTATTCTCATCATATTAATCTCCATCACTTTAATCTTGATTTGCTTTTTAATTTGCCTTTACTTTTTACTTTTCATCTCTATACCAAAAATACCAAAAAATATTATATCTATCAGATCTCACTCTCGTAAGTGACCGTGAAGGGATTGACAACCCCTAATCGCGTTGGTTGCAAGTAGTTATCGTTTTGTGCAGGTACGAGGGACTTGAGAATGGCCTCCTACTAGATTGATACCTTGGTTCTCAAAAACTGAGGGAAATACTTACGCTACTCTGCTGCATCATCCCTTCCTCTTCGGGGATATCAAACGCAAGCTCAAGAGGTAGCATCTCTCTCAAGGAACCCTACAACCAAATAACAAAGAGTCTCTTGTCTCCCCAACACAGCCAATACAATGGTAAATTGTATAGGTGCACTAGTTCGGCGCAGAGATGGTGATACAGGTGCAATATGGATGGTAGATATAGGTTTTTGTAATCTAAAAATATAAAAACAGCAAGGTAGCAAGCGATAAAAGTGAGCGTAAACGGTATTGAAATGCTCGGAAACAAGGCCTAAGGTTCATACTTTCACTAGTGCAAGTTCTCTCAACAATAATAACATAATTGGATCATATAACAATCCCTCAACATGCAACAAAGAGTCACTCCAAAGTCACTAATAATGGAGAACAAACGAAGAGATTATTGTAGGGTACGAAACCACCTCAAAGTTATTCTTTCTGATCGATCTATTCAAGAGTTCGTAGTAAAATAACACGAAGCTATTATTTCCGTTCAATCTATCCTAGAGTTCGTACTAGAATAACACCTTAAGACGCAAATCCACCAAAACCCTAATGTCACCTAGATACTCCAATGTCACCTCAAGTATCCGTGGGTATGATTATACGATATGCATCACACAATCTTAGACTCATCTATTCAACGAACACAAAGAACTTCAAAGAGTGCCCCAAAGTTTCTGCCGGAGAGTCAAGATAAAAACGTGTGCCAACCCCTATGCATAAGTTCATGAGGTCACGGAACCCGCAAGTTGATCACCAAAACAAACATCAAGTAGATCATGTGAATATCCCTTTGTCACCACATATAAGCACATGCAAGACATACATCAAGTGTTCTCAAATCCTTAAAGACTCAATACGATAAGATAACTTCAAAGGGAAAACTCAATTCATCACAAGGCAGTAGAGGGGGAGAAACATCATAAGATCCAACTATAATAGCAAAGCTCGTGATACATCAAGATCGTGCCGAATCAAGAACACGAGAGAGAGAGAGATCAAACACATAGCTACTAGTACATACCCTCAGACCCGAGGGTGAACTACTCCCTCCTCGTCATGGAGAGCGCCGGGATGATGAAGATGGCCACCGGAGAGGGTACCAGAACGAGTCTAGATTGGTTTTCGGTGGCTACGGAGGCTTGCGGCGGCGGAACTCCCGATATAGGTTTCTTTCTGGAAGTTTGGGTATATATAAGAGGTGTTGGAGTCGGGAACAAGTCAGGGGGTCTCCGAGGCGGCCACGAGGTAGGGGGCGCGCCCAGGGGGTAGGGCGCGCTGCCAGCCTGCTGGTGGCCTCGGGACTATTCTGGCCCATGTCCGGTACTCCGTGGGCTTCTTCTGGTCCAAAAATGATCTCCGCGAAATTTGAGGTCAATTTGTGTGTGTTTGGTTTTCCTTTTCCGCGATACTCAAAAACAAGGAAAAAACAGAAATTCGCACTGGGCTCTAGGTTAATAGGTTAGTCCCCAAAATCATATAAAATAGCATATAAATGCATATAAAACATCCAAGGTTGATAATATAATAGCATGGAACAATCAAAAATTGTAGATACGTTGGAGACGTATCAGACCGGCTCTGAGCCGATTCAGACACGGTGGGCACCAAATGTGGACAGCAAAACACATTTGATTCAATCTCGTCCGAAAGACCTCTATCTCTCCATCCATTTTCCCATTCATACACGGTGGGCGGCAAAACAAACTTGACTCGGCCAAAATTGATGTAGGCAAATATTTTTAATAGGGGCAGGTTTGTAACTTCACTCAGACGTGACACAACCAGCCTACCTGTCAGCCCCGTTCATACACCGTGGGCACCAACCATGGGCGCCAAAACACCCTCTCCTCACCCGAAATCGCTCTGGGAAAATATTGGGGAGATGCGAGATTACCGTCCTATCCCCAACTGACGAGACGTCCAAATTTTAAACAAGGGCTAAGTTCATAACTTCCCAATACTTCAGACAGGCGCGTCCCAAAAACATGGTTCCCCGTACCTTTCCCTCCATTTTCCCATTCATACACCGCCCACGCTAGAACACCATCCCCACACCAGCCTCCTCCATCCGCCACCCCATCCATCGCCGCCGTCCTCCACCATGCCAGAGCGCCTACCAAGACCGCGTTGTCCACTGCTAGAGACGGACGTTTCTCATCCACGACAACGGACCAGGAGCCTTGTAGCGCGTCACTACAAAAAAAAGACACGGCCATGACATTTTGGGTGGAATGAATTTTTTTGTCATGTTTATGACACTTCTATGATGATAATGTGATGGGCTCCTACTTCTATGACGAAAAATCATGACAGAAAATGGGCTTTTCATCCTGGGTGGGCCGGAGACGCAGTTGCATGACATTCTTTGGGCCGTCCATGATAGAAAAAATCATGGTAGAAGCGAGGGCGAGGAAAATATCGAGGAGTTCCCGGTTACGGTGGGTGGTCGGGGCCGAGCAATGCACAGAGGGATTGCGCGTTTCTCTCGTACACGTACGCGTGTGGGTGCGAGGCCTTGGGCTCTAACTGAACCCGTGCGAGGCGTTCGCTTACTGAACTCGAGCAATTGCACTGGCTACGTGTTACTGAACCTGAGTGATCGATCGATCCCTGACTGTTAACTGAACCCGACTGAACGATTCCTTTGCTATTGCTGCTAACTGAAGTCGATCGAACCTTCTGCCTCTTGATGAATAGTGAGCATTGTTTGGGTTTGGATGAACAGTTCCCGGTGGGGGTTGGATGAACAGGACCCCGTGGTAGTAGAGGCCGTTGCCGCTGGATGAACAGGACCCCTACCGAGTCGGTTGGGGGTGGATGAACAGTAGCCGATGGAGGCTGGATGAATAGGACCCCGTGGGGGGCTGGTTGAACAGTACCAGTTGAGGTTGGATAAACAGGAGCCTGTGGATGAACAGGAGCCTGTGGAGGTAGGAGGGAGATGCCGTGGATGAACAGTAGTAGGTGGAGGCTGGAGGAGGTCGACGGTGGATGAACAGTAGCCCCTGGAGTCCCATTTGGCGGTACGCCACACCCCTCTCGATGAACAGGACCCTGTTTCGACCATAGGAGGTCGAAGAGAAGTCTGTTTCCTCTGTTTTGCGTTATGCCACACCCCTCCTGATCAACAGGACCCCATTTCAACCATAGGTGCTCCAATAGAAGTCCGTTTCCTTCATTTTGCGGTACGCCAGACCCCTTATGATGAACATGATCCCGTTTCGACCGTAGGCGGTTGAACAGAAGGCCGTTTCCTACGTTCTGTGGTACGCCAAGCCTTGTTTCGGCTGTTCCATCCAAGCCGGTTGGCTCCCAATGAACAGGACGCATTCCATTGCCTCTCGATGAACACGACGTAGTTTCTCCATTCTGACCCAGCCAGTTGGCTACAGATGAACATGACATCGTCGCTTTACGCGTTCGCAACCCCACCCATATGTACATACGTAGCCGTATTTACTTCCTTGCAGCACGGTTGTACGTACATGTACATGATATAGACGGGACTACATGACATGCTTTGTCTGCGCCTCTACTACAACACGTGCCGCTCCTTACTCGGTCACGATTCATCGCTGCAGAGAGACCAATCGACCAATATGTACGTACACGTTTGCGACAAGACACACAATCCTTCATACAGTTTGATCGGGTGGGTCCCACCTGTCAGGGAGGATAAGGAGGCACTTCCTTGCGTGTGAAGATATAACTAGTGGGTCCCAACTGTCAGGGGGAAGAGTCAGTTTTTTCGTAATATGGACACACTTGCTTGGATGCAAAGATGGAGTTGGTGGGTCCCATCTATCAGTGGTAGGAATAAGGAGGCACTTCCTTTCGTGCGAAGATATACGTGGTGGGTCCCAGCTTACAGGGGGAGGAATAATTTTATTTTCGTGTAATACGGAGGCGGTTGCATGCGTGCGTCCATGGACCTGGTGCGTCCCCATTCTCAGCCTCTCCACGTCCAGTCCTCTTCTGATGACTCTCATTTGTTGACCACATTGACCATGCCGCGCCGAGCACATCCAAGGTGGTGGACGACGGCGAGGCCCCGGGCGGCAACGAGCCGAAGATGGGAAGACACGGGAGTGGAGTCACAGACTGAGAGGTGTACGAGGGTTAACTGGTTCTGGTGCGGCATGGTTCGGCAGACAGTGGAGAATAATAGGACGTGTGGAGGGGTGGAGGGATGGCCTGGCCGACGGTCGGGCAGCAGTTCACAGTGAAGTGTTCTAAGCAGAGCTGCTAGCAGCAGAAAGTGGGAGCAGGTGGTCCCGACAGCGCTAGAGGAAGAAGACGAGAGATTTAAGATGGATGTCGGTTGTTGGATGTAAATCCAACGACTATCGATGTCAGAATCATTTGTTGACTAAGCTGCCAACGACTTGCGTTCGCTTCAACCTATTGGCCAACATTTCAGCCTCCAAAAATGTGGCACATATTCAACTCATTTTTTTAGAATTTATAGTCCATTTGATCTTTTTTTGAGAATTACATTCCATTTGCTAGGCTGGGTGAACAAATAATGTAGCGTCCATGCGGACAATTTTTTGGCCATTTTCACTTTCTCGAAATACACGAATTTTCTGGGCTAGCGGAACAAATAATGTAGCGTCCTTGCGGCCCATTTATTTTTTTGTATAAAATTATAGCCCATGTGCACTTTCTCCAAATACATGATTTTGCTGGGCTCGTTCTAATTATAATGTTGGGTTGGGCTCAACAATGTTATCAAAACATAAACAAGGGTTGTGCATTTTGTTATAAATATATTTAAATAATAAGTGCTTTATTATGACATTGGTCCTTAAGTCTTACCAAGCTTTTGTACACAATCACCAAGATTTTTGTTGCCTTAATGTAAAAAATTCCAGGATTTTATTGTTAAAAATTTATTTTTATAAGTTAATAAGACGTGGGATATTTTTTTCTTATATATGTAAGTATCTGTTAAATATATGATGACAATAACAATAAAACTCCCTCCGTTTCTTTTTAGTCCGCATATAAGGTTTGGTCAAAGTCAAGCTTTGTAGAGTTTGACTAACTTTATATTATAAAATATAAACATTCACAACATGAAATCAATATTATCAGGTGCACCATGAAACGCATGTTCATACTTTATAGTTTTAGTATTGTAGATGTTCATATTTTTTATATAAATTTGGTCAAACTTTGTGCAGTTTGACTTTGACCAAATCTTATATGCATAGTAAAAAGAAATGGAGGGAGTATATAATAACATATAAAATAATATAAATATATATAATATAGTTAGAAGGGAAACCTAAGTTGGACCTGGAATTCCTATTCTTATATAGGAAAATAGAACAGATCTCTGCATTTTCTTCAAAAAAATACATAAGTTGGGCTGCAGATGTTTCGGGAAAAATAAAACCTAGGATGGGAGGACCATACGCCGGTGGATACATGACGGCCTTAAGGAAAATACAAACCAGCATGTCACGGGCTGCGCGTGCTAAAAAAGAAAGCCTAGACGGGGCAGCCCACAACCCAGCTGATACTTGCTGGCCCACTGATAATAAATGATACCTGCCAGCTCCCCGGATTTGTTGTAAACTTACCTCCTTCAGTAACTACGTTGAAGCACCTCAAAAAATGTAACTATATTGACAAACCCGTGGGCCCCACCGTCATTACAATATTAGGAGGAAGTATTTTTCAACGAGGCACTTGCTTGCATACGGCCATGGACCTCGTGGGTCCCAATTGTCCGCCTCTCCACGTAAAGTCCTCTCCAGATTCCTCTCGTTTGTTCAGCATGTTCACAACGGCAGACAACGGCGCCGCGGCGAGCGCACAAAGGCGGAGGATGACGTCCAGGCCCCGGACGAGAACGAACCGGAGCCGGGGAAGGCATCCTACAGTAATGGTAGATGTTGTGCCTGATTTCTAGCAAAACTACTAAACTAGCCTAGTGGCCAAGTGACCCTACTCGACCGCAGTTCTGCTAGGGTTCGATTCCACCTGATGCAGTGAAAATATCTCCATTTCTTGCCTCTGCCATTATTGGCATGTGGGCCCCCATTGTCATCTACGCACACCATCTCCAACACTTGCCAAAACTTTGTCCCTCGTTTTCTCTGTTTTTCGCACACTCGACATTGTGTGGGCATTTTAAAAATATCATCTCTTTTTGACTGTGCATCATATGAAGATGTGCTATGAATGAATGTTGACCAGCATGATGTTAACTGGCTAGTAGTTCCATTTTCGACCATGAATAAAACTTCTAATATGATGTTATCCCTATTTGAAAAGGGCATGTTAATATAAATGCTCTGCCTCTGAAACTTGCAGTTTCTTATCTGAAACTGAAACTTGCAGTTTCTTCTCTAAGAAGCACATTGTCTGCAATTTTATATGTAACTACATTTTAAGTGCTAAAAATAAATCTCTAGAATTCATAAAATACTTCATATGCTCAATACTGCAAATATTAAATTCAAAAGACATTCATATCTGAAAGTACTCTCAAAATACACAACACAAAACACAATTCACAACCTGCAAATATTGACAACCCTAAGCTCCTCCTGACAATTCAGAACCTGCCTGACTAATGGGTTGGGGGTAGTCCCCTCCTATTCCTCGGCGGTAGACAGTCGCCCCGTGAGACAAAGTGAACAACGAGGGAGAGGATGGCGGGGAAGCGTCGTCGGGCCAACAACTTTTCTCATCAGGGAAGAGTTGGGTTTGGTCGACGAAGACTCCACCAGCTCGCTCTAGCACAGCACCCTCACAAATGACATCCTGTAGATGCTCAATCCTTTAATCTCCAGTTGATGCTCCATCTTGGATCGATACTCCCACCACCACTACTTCACGATCGGATTCGGTGAATCTGTTTGCTCCATGGCCCAGAGGAGCAGCTCTATGTACTCCAGCGCGACTCCCTTTGGGAGTATCGCCGCCTTTTTGCTTTGTTGTAGATATTTGGCCATGGATGTCGCTGTCGCCGCTAACTGGTCCTTGTTGTCAAACCAAGACTGTATCTCCAACATCCTAGCTAGCTTCACAGGTTCGTCGTCTGCGATCCTCACGTATCGGTTGTACTCCTCCATCGATCCACTTCTCCACATCACCTTCACTTTGAATGGAAGAGGAGACGAGCGGCGCTGGTTTTGGATTAGAATGGGAGAGGAGAACAACACTAGTTTTGGATTGGAACAGGCGAGGAGGGGCGGTGGTATTGAAATGGAAGAGGAGAGGAGCAGCGCTGGATTTGGATTGGAATAGGAGAGCAGTGGCGGTGGTTTAAGAGGAGAGGAGCGGCACTGGTCTAGGAAGTACTTTTTTGTTTTGCGTATTTTGGGTCAAAGTTTAACCATGTACTATATTTGACAAGCAAAATGTGAATGCATGTCAACAAAAATTGTATTGTTTGGTTCGTATATGAATATACTTTCAAATTATATTATTTTTGCAACGTATAACATATATTTTGTTTGTGAAAATCATGGTCAAATATGACCCAGAATACTAGGGAGACTAGTTAATGTGGGGTCGCTTTCTTAATTGAATGGTAAATTCATTTTGATTTTGATCCAGTCACACCGCGTCGGCCCTCGCGTCCAATCCTAAATCACTCTCGCACGCTCCTCTCCCTCTTCTCCGTTGCAAAACCACCTCTCCTCTCCATCATCTCCATTCCAAAACCACCGTCTCACCTCTCCCTCTTCTCCATTGCAAAACCACCCCCTCTCCTCTCCATATTCTCCATTGCAAAACCACTGTCTCGCCTTTCCCTTTTCTCCATTGCAAGACCACTGTCTCTCCTCCCATCTTCCTAAGCTAGCACCGGACCTCTAAGAAGGACATTGTCGGTGTCAAAACCGGCGGATCTTGGGTAGGGGGTCCCGAACTGTGCGTCTAGGCCGGATGGTAATAGGAGGCAGGGAACACTTTGTTTTACCCAGGTTCGGGCCCTCTCGATGGAGGTAATACCCTACTCCTGCTTGATTAATATTGATGATATGGGTAGTACAAGAGTAGATCTACCACGAGATCAAGGAGGCTAAACCCTAGAAGCTAGCCTATGGTATGATTGTTGTGTATGGAGTTGATTGCCTACGGACTACAACCCTCCGTTTTATATAGACACCGGATAGGGTTAGGGTTACATAAAGTTGGTTACAATGGTAGGAGATCTTGAATATCCGCATCGCCAAGCTTGCCTCCCACGCCAAGGAAAGTCCCATCCGGACACGGGACGAAGTCTTCAATCTTGTATCTTCATAGTCCAGGAGTCCGGCTGAAGGTATAGTCCGGCTACCCGAACACCCCCTAATCCAGGACTCCCTCAGTAGCCCCCGAACCAGGCGTCAATGACGATGAGTCCAGCGCGCAGATTGTTCGGCATTGCAAGGCAGGTTCCTCTCCAAATCTTGTGTACCTGTAGGAATAATGTCCGATTTTTGTAACATAGTGATCCTCGGCTTCCACGCCCAATAATGGCCGTCTTCCGCGTGTTCAAACGAATGTGAAAAGCTGGGGTGTGCTTACATCCACACCCCTAGCTGTATAAACGAGCCGCCTATTTAACGAGATGGGGATTTAGGTCCAAACCACATCTTCTCCTCTCCGCGAGTTATCATCAGAGCGCTTCCAGCAAAGGTCCATTCCAACATGGCCAGCCGTCGCAGCTCCTCCCCTCGCCCCTCCGATCCCAAACCCGGGGACTGGGAGAGTTGCACCGTCCCGCATAGCAAGTTAGCGTCACTTCAGGCCAAGGGATTTCTCCCTCAGGCATACATGGTCCCGGTCCGAGCCGGTCTCGCCACCTATAATGGCGGAAAACAAGCGGAGAGCACCCCCAATCCTTCTAAAGGAGAGCGGGTGTGCCTCGTCCCCTATCTAATAAGGGGACTCGGATCTCCAATTCATCCATTTCTCCGCAGGCTTCTGGAGTTCTACGGCCTCCAGCTGCACAATCTCACGCCCGCCTCCGTATTACATATTGCGGTTTTCGTCGCCCTTTGCGAACTATTTTTAGGCGTTGAGGATCATTTCGCGCTGTGGAAGAGGTTATTCTTCCTGGTGCCCCGTTCTCAAAAGGGGTCTATATACCAAGTGGGCGGAGCCGAAGTATGGCGCATCGTCGAGACCGGATACCTATCCGGAACCCCAAAGAAGGCATTCGAGGACTGGCCTTCGGAATGGTTCTATATAGATGACGTCCCTCTACCGGACCCTATCCGGGTCGGTCTCCCTGAGTTCAACAGTGCTCCATTGAAGAAACGCTTGAGCTGGCATCCGCGGAGCTCTCAGAGAGAAAGCGACAGAGACGTCCTTTACCTGATGGGCCTGATAAGACTATTGGCTCATTCCGGACTAACCATGATTGGAGTCATGGCCGCATGCATTATGCGGGGGGTGCAGCCGCTTCAATATAGAGGCCAGCCCATGTGTAATTTCAACGGGGAGGATGACGCCACTCGTTACGGTCGTAAGGGGCCAGCCTTAGCTGCCGCCCTAGTAAAGATCTTATCCTCTTTGTACAAGAGAGAAAAGGAGGAATTCCTCCGTGTCAATCCGCAGGCCGGATTTACTATGTACGATCCTCCCAGTTGGGTAAGTGAATAATTGCGCTTGCCCGTTTGTTTCATACTCCCACGGTTAGATATGTAGTCTACCGACTTCAATGCAGGAACTGCGACAGGTGGTAAAGGATATAAATAGCCGCCCTCCACAGCCCGAGGACCCAGAACGGTCCCTCGGTCCGGACTCCGAAGAGGATCCGGACATATCGGTGGAGCTTATCGACGGGGTGTTCCATCAGCTAAGCAAGGACAATACCTTGGTAGCCATCATGGCTGATTACCCAGGGTTAATCCCGGACTCCCAGGTGACAGAAACTGGAGCCTCATTGTAACACCCCGGATGTAACTTTCCCAATTTGTACTCTAACTCTTGCCGTTTCCAGCGTTAAGTTAATTTATTTCCTCGGTTCGGGTTCTTTGTCTCCGTGTGTTGTTGTCGTTGTCATGCATCTCATATCATGCCATCATGTTCATTGCATCTGCATACGTGTTCGTCTCATGCATTCGAGCTTTTTCCCCGTTGTCCGTTTTGCATTCCGTCGCTTCGTTCTCCTCCGGTGGTCATTTCTACCTTTCTTTCGTGTGTGGGGATTAAACATTTTTGGATTAGACCGAGACTTTCCAAGCGGCCTTGGTTTACTACCGGTAGACCGCCTGTCAAGTTTCGTACCATTTGGACTTCGTTTGATACTCCAACGGTTAACCAAGGGACTGAAAAGGCCTCGTGTGTGTTGCAGCCCAACACCCCTCTATTTTGGCCCAAACCCACCTAACCTTGCTCCATCTTCTAGATCGTTCGATCACGATCGCGTGGCCGAAAACCGCACCTCATTTGGACTCTCCTAGCTCCCTCTATGGCTATAAATAGACCCCTCTCGAAAAATCCGGATCCTCCTCCGTCCTAACCCTAAAAATCCACCGCGCCGCACCGGACTTTGTCCGCCCTGCGCCGGACACCGCCGCCGTCCTCTCCGCCGCCGCCACGTGTCCCGCGGGACCACTTCCCCGCCGCCTCGCCCGCGCGGCCCGGGAGGCCCAGGGAGGGCCCCCGCGGCCCGTTCGCCGCCCCGCGCCGCCTGGGCGCCCCGCTGCCCGAGCGCCGCCTTCCTCCTCGCGTCCGGCCACCCGGGGCCATCGGCGCCGCCGCCCGCCATCGTCACCGGCCGGCGCCTCGCGCCGCGACAAGTCGTCCGCCGGCGCGCCCGCCGCCGGCCGACCCCGCCGCGGCCATCACCGAGTGCCGCCACCGTCGTCCGGCCACTCCGGCGACCGGATCAGGTCGGCCCCAGCCTCCTCCGACCTCCCCGGCGCCGCCCCGCGTCCCCCTCCAGCGAACTCCGGCCAGATCCCGGCGATCCTCGACTTCCGTGCCAAAGTCAACCCTAGATCCGGTGGTAAATTTCGTCTAAGTCCCTAAGATTCCAGATCCATGTGCCCTTCTTCCTGGCCCCGTAACTTTCCATCCGTAGCTCCGATTCATGCATATAGAATATCAAAATGTTCATCTCAGAGTGTACATCATTTCATTACATTGAATCATTTTCATTTGAGATCATCTTGATGCCCAAAATGCTGTTAGAAGAGGGCTACTTGAGTTAATTATCAGATATTCTACTCCATTTAGGCTTTTGTCTTTTTTGCCATGATTAATGTGTGCATGCTATGCCCTGATGCTCTACATATGTTTTGTTAAGGGTTTTGTCATGTTTCCAGAGGTGCAACCCATGTATTTTTAGGATGTGTGTGGTGACTTGCTAATTCTGTTTTCAGGGACTTAGCAATTCCACTAAGTCCTTGATCTGTTTAGCTCATGTTGCCATATGTTCATGTTTTTTCCTAGTGATCCGTGCCTCTTTTGAGGATGATCAGTAAGGATGTTTTGTTAATAGTGTAGTACTATATCCATCCATGTCCTTGTTTGCAATTATGGAGCACCCTAGCTTGAGTCAATCGAGCTCTACTTTTGCTACTTTGTGAATCTGGGCAGATTGTCAACTTGTTTGCAATTTTGCCGATGATGTTGTAGTTGATACGTGCATGCTATGCTATTGTTCTTGCTATGTCTAGCTTGCATTTTGTGCCTTCTTGATGGATGTTTGCTTGTCTTGCCATGAATTGCATTGTAGTGAGTGCATCGAGCTCCTAAACATGCCTACTTGAGATATGTTTCAGCATGTGCCAGTTTTTCACTAAGTCTGAAAACTGATTATGTTTTTGCTATGTTCACATGCTTGCAATTGTATTTTCTGATCCCTTTTGGCTCAAGGTCACTAAGGGACTTTTGTTAAGCTCTTTGAGTTGCTCCATCCCATGCTTTACTTTGCCTTGTTCAGGTCCTGTAGCATGTAGTTTTGTTGCTCCGAAGAGGGCTACCTGATCTGAAATTCCAGACAAGTGTTAATTTCACTAAGTCTGAGATCTGTTTGTCATATGCATTTTTGCCATGCTTGTTTGAACCTGTTAATGGATGAATTGACCGTAGCTCAGTGCTAGACTTTTGTTAAGCATCTTGAATGCATCCCTGTCATGTATTTTGTAGTCATGTTTGGTTGCTGTAGCATATTCATCTCATTGCATTTAGTTGGCTACTTGCTGTAAATCGCAGACCGGTGTCATTTTTGAATCGCTTGCCATTTCCAAACCGTAACTCCGATTCCGGCGTTCTTTATATTGTTTTCAAGAGATTTCATCTCATCTTTCCAGTGGCACACTTGGAATTCCAAGATGAGGCCAGGTTCATGCATTTCTTGTCATATCTTGCATTTCGCATCCCGCATCACATCCCGCATAGCATACCATCTTTGCATTGTGTTGTTTGAGTTTGCACGTGGTTGATTGTGTCCTTGTTGCTTGTTTGTCTTGTTTGGATAGAGCCAGGAGACGAGTTCGCTCATGAGGAGCCCGTTGAGTTTGCTTTCGTGGATCCAGTCAACTCTGACAACTGTGCAGGCAAGATGATCATACCCTCGAAATCACTACTATCTTTGCTATGCTAGTTTGCTCGCTCTTTTGCTATGCCATTGCTACGATGCCTACCACTTGCTTTCAAGCCTCCCATATTGCCATGTCAAACCTCTAACCCACCATTTTCTACCAAACCGTTGTTTGGCTATGTTACCGCTTTGCTCAGCCCCTCTTATAGCGTTGCTAGTTGCAGGTGAAGATTGGAAGGATGTTCCTTGTTGGAACATTTATTTACTTGTTGGGATATCATTATATTATCTTGCTATCTTAATGCATCTATATACTTGGTAAAGGGTGGAAGGCTCGGCCTCTCGCCTAGTGTTTTGTTCCACTCTTGCCGCCCTAGTTTCCGTCATATCGGTGTTATGTTCCCGGATTTTGCGTTCCTTACGCGGTTGGGTTATAATGGGAACCCCTTGATAGTTCGCCTTGATTAAAGCTTTTCCAGCAATGCCCAACCTTGGTTTTACCATTCGCCACCTAGCCTCTTTTTCCCTTGGGTTTCCGGAGCCCAAGGGTCATCTTATTTTAACCCCCCGGGCCAGTGCTCCTCTGAGTGTTGGTCCAAACTGAGCTGCCTGCGGGGCCACCTCGGGGAAACTTGAGGGTTGGTTTTACTCGTAGCTAGTCTCCTCTGAGTGTGCCCTGAGAACGAGATATGTGCAGCTCCTGTCGGGATTTGTCGGCACATTCGGGCGGTGTTGCTGGTCTTGTTTTAACCTGTCGAAGTGTCTTGAAGAACCGAGATACCGAGTCTGATCGGAACGTCTTGGGAGGAGGTCTATTCCTTCGTTAACCGTGAGAGCTTGTCATGGGCTAAGTTGGGACTCCCCTGCAGGGATTTGAACTTTCGAAAGCCATGACCGCGGTTATGGGCAGATGGGAATTTGTTAATGTCCGGTTGTAGATAATTTGAACCTTAACTTAATTAAAATGAATCAACTGAGTGTGTTACCGTGATGGCCTCTTCTCGGCGGAGTCCGGGAAGTGGACACGGTGTTGGAGTAATGTTTGCGCAGGTCTCTAGTTTCTTGCTCGCGCTTTGCCTCCTCTTCTCGCTCTCTTTTGCGTATAAGCTAGCCACCATACTTGCTAGTCGCTTGCTGCAGCTCCACTCATATTTTACCTTGCCTTAGCTATAAGCTTAAATAGTCTTGATCGTGAGGGTGCGAGATTGATGAGTCCCTGTGGCTCACAGATTACTAATACACCAGATGCAGGGCCGGATGATTCCGCTCCAGCAGACGCGTATGAGCTCAAGTGGGAGTTCGATGAAGACTCTCAATGTTACTATGTTTCCTTTCCCGATGATCAGTAGTGGTGCCCAGTTGGGGGTGAACGGGACCGTGTCACATGTTGGGTTCTCTTTTATTTTGGCGCCATAGTCGGGCCATGTGTGTTTGGATGATGTAATGTTATTTATGTACTTGATTGACGTGGCGAGTGTAAGCCAACTATGTTATCTCCCCTTTCATTATAATATTACATGGGATGTTGTGTAGATTGCCTAACTTGCGACATATGCCTTCAATGCGATTATGCCTCTAAGTCGTGCCTCGACACGTGGGAGATATAGTCGCATCGAGGGTGTTGCACTCATTCCCTTGAGAGAGATTTCATTCTCACATATTCCGGTGTTTCTGACGACAACCGTGTTCTGCAGGGGAGATTTCCGAGGCAGGAGGCCGAACCTGCGGCGGCTAGCCAACGAGGGGCCGCAGGGCCCCGTGGGGCAAAAGGGAATGTAGTCTGGACTGAGATGCCAGCGCAAAGGTATAGCGCACCCTCTATTTCCCTGGTGTTATTCTGTCAGGGCATATTAACGTTCGTGCTATCTTCAGAACGAAGATACCTCGCCGAACTACATCCGGAGAGGTTGCCAATCGCGCCTCGACCAGCCAGGCTCCAACGTCTGGCCAGGAAGCGGAGGCGAGCACAAGGCGCGCACCGGACGCTCCTCCGACGGAGGATGCGGACAGGCTATCTGCCACAAATTCTGAAGTGGAGAGTGCCATGAACCACAGGCGTCGCCGGACAGTTCTACGCGACGCTTGTTTCTCCCAGGAGGCTTTAGATGCCTTTAATTCGGGAGATTCGTACCTCTGTGCCGCTCAAAATGGTTTTGCCAGAGCCACGGAGCAGTGTGTAAAAGACATACGGGTAAGAAAATTTTGGTCAAATATATATATACTAGTAGCCCCCGAGACTTGAAACAGTTAGAGCAACTGATTTAAGGATCATTTAATATGCAACTTCTTACAGAGAAGAATACCATACTGTCCCAGGAGCTGGGAAAGTGCAAGGCCCAACTAGAGGCCGCACTAGCCGCAGCAGGGGAGCCCAAAGAGACCCCCCTTAGGTAAGATACACTTCGAAAGATTAGTATTGTGCAGTGTGGGTGCAAATCTGACAAATCATATTGCAGATGGCGTCGGACTAGATCTGGACAAGCAACAACTCTTACGCCGGCTAAAGGCCGGTGAGATTATGTTGACAAAGGTGAGGCGAGAGAAGAATGATCTTCAGGATGCCAACACCAAGCTGGACGTCGAACTTAAAGATGTTCGTGGCCAGCTGTCGAACTCCATGAAGGAGAATCAGCGGCTTCGACGCGTCATTTTTAGTAAGTGCTTGAACGAACTTTGAAAAAGGAGTTCGGCGAGGAAGTCGACTAACAGAGTAATGTCTGTATGTATGCTCACAGGTCGTCCTGCAGAGGAGATGCCCGGTTCTATGGGTGACCTTCTTCCCGAACTCATGCAACTGCACGAGCGAATTCGGCAGGCGATGCGAGGCGTTGCCCAAGCCTTATGGCCTGCCCACTCCATGCCCGAGGGCCTTGGAGAGCTTGCGGAGAAGCTGAAGGGAGCTTGGGCGCTTCCGGTTGTGGAAGATATCGGCCTGCCGACAAGGCGCTAGGGAGGCCTGGGCCATGGTGAAGACCCATTTTACGAAGTCTGACCCAAACCACATGGCCGAGGTCGGACCAGTGGGGCCTGACGGGAAGGAGATCCCTGTAAGCTTAGTATACGACCAAGTAGAGTTAGCCGCGAAGTATTCCCAGCAGAACTGTAAATTAGACAGCCTATTAGATGGTATAGAAGAGGAATACAATCAGTCAGAATGACTATGTAATTTTGAATTGACATGTGCAATGCCTTCTAGCCGGATTGTAGATCGTTTGTCGTTGCCTACCTTTTCGCTTCAACCTCGGGACCTGACGGTCCGGAGTGTGTCCGAATACCATAGCGGTTATATAAGAACCATGGTATGCGTGGAGACCAGGTGTAGGGGTCATTAGTGCTTTATCAGACAAGTGCCCAACTAGTTATGTTATATTACATGGTTAGTAAGAAACATCTTCCAGAGAGAATAGTTCCGTTAGGGGTTCCTTTCGCTGGGAGGCATGTCCGGACTGCGTAAAAAGACGTAGAAAAAAGCATCTGGGGGCGCATAAAATGAGTAAAAAGATCATCTTTTATCTCACCGACCGAATATTCCCTTAAGAACGCTAGCTTTCGGCTTCACCCAGTCTGAGGTACACATCCGGCTGACCCGGCAGTAACAATCGCAGAGGTGCTCCCTTTACCGCCTAGCCAAACAATCGGGAACATAGGGGTAAGCGCAGGAACCAGGCAACCCAGCTTGGCCAAAACTTAAGTCATATCGATGCATATAATGGTGAAGAAAAAGGTACATGCATGTGTTGGGCGTGAAGCCCGTATAAATAAGCTTCTGTTAAAGAAGCTCCCAGGTTTAATGAGCGCGAGTGGCGCGTCACTAGATGAGCCTTTAAGGGCTATAAAAGAAAAGAGGGGAAGGAGAGAAATGTAAGACAAAAAAAATGCAAAAATTGGACAGAGGAAGGAGACGAACACAGAGTCCGGCGCTAGGCATAGAATCTTCGGAGACGGGTGGCGTTCCACGGGTTCGGCTCGAGTCGGTTATCCGACACATCTCGCAGGCGGTACGCCCCGCCAGTCAGGACTTGGTCGATTATGAATGGACCTTCCCACTTGGGCTTGAGTTTGTCCTTTTTCTTACCCGGCAGGCGTAGAACTAGTTCGCCAACATTGTAATTTTTGGCCCATACTTCTCTGCTTTGATATCTTCGGGGCTGTTGTTGATAAAATGCGGAACGTGCTTTTGCCACGTCATGCTCCTCCTCCAGGGCGTCCAAGTTGTCCTGCCGATCGAGCTCGGCTTCTCTTTCTTCGTACATGCGCACTCTAGGTGAGTCATGAATTATGTCGCAGGGCAGAACTGCCTCTGTGCCGTACACCATAAAGAATGCTATGTATCCGGTGGTGCAATTTGGCGTGGTCCGCAGCCCCCATAGCACGGAGTCGAGCTCCTCTACCCAGTGCGTGTTAGATTCCTTGAGGGACCGCACCAGTCTGGGTTTAATGCCGCTCATGATAAGACCATTTGCACGTTCGACCTGGCCGTTGGTTTGTGGGTGATAGACGGAAGCATAATCGAGCTTGATGCCCATGTTTTTGCACCAGAGTTTTACCTCGTCAGCGGTAAAGTTTGTACCGTTATTGGTTATGATGCTGTGGGGGACGCCATAAGGGTGTACAACCCCGGATATGAAGTCTATCACAGGTCCGGATTCAACTGTTTTAATAGGCTTGGCTTCTATCCATTTGGTGAATTTATTCACCATGACCAGTAAGTATTTTTTCCTATCGGTCCCACCTTTAAGGGGTCCGACCATGTCAAGCCCCCAGACCGCAAAAGGCCAGGTGATGGGTATAGTTTGGAGTGCGGTGGGTGGCATATGGCTTTGGTTGGCAAAAAGTTGGCAAGCAGCGCATCGTTGGACTAGGTCCTGAGCGTCTGCCCAGGCCGTCGGCCAATAAAAGCCTATACGGAAAGCGTTGCTAACAAGGGATCGAGCAGCGGCGTGGTGACCACCGAGTCCGGCATGAATTTCAGCCAGAAGGTTCCGCCCTTCCTCTTCGGAGATGCACCTTTGAAGGACTCCAGTAGCGCTTTTCTTATAAAGCTCTCCCTCATGGACTCTATAGACTTTAGATCGCCGCACTATGCAGCGGGCCTCGTTTTGGTCCTCCGGGAGTCCCTGCCTAGTAATATAGGCTAGGAATGGTTCTGTCCACGGGGTGATGACCGCCATTATTATGTGGGCTGAAGGTGTAATTTCATTGGCAGAGCCTCCAATTGTGTCAGATTGTTCGGCGTCGAGTGGTGCGGCTGGGTCCGGGCTGTTATTTGCGGGTTCCCCCTCCCATGCTACGGATGGCTTGAACAATCTTTCCAAAAAGATGTTGGGGGGGGGGGGGACTGCATCGCGTCTTGCTCCGATGCGTGCCAGGACGTCCGCTGCTTGATTGTTTTCTCGGGCTATATGGTGAAACTCCAGCCCTTCGAACTGAGCTGACATTTTTAGGACGGCGTTGCGGTAAGCTGCCATTTTTGGGTCCTTGGCGTCGAAGTCTCCATTTATTTGGGATATCGCGAGGTTTGAATCCCCGCGTACCTCTAGGCGCTGGATACCCATGGATACTGCTATCTGGAGGCCATGTAGGAGGGCCTCATATTCGGCTGCATTGTTGGAATCCATGTACATGATCTGGAGCACATATTGGACTGTGTCTCCTGTGGGGGACGTCAGGACGACGCCAGCCCCCAGTCCGGCCAACATTTTGGAGCCGTCGAAATGCATAATCCAGTTTGAATATGTGCCGTACTCTTTAGGGAGCTCGGCCTCCGTCCATTCTGCGACGAAGTCGGCCAAAACTTGTGATTTAATAGCTCGCCATGGCTTATAGGTTATATCGAACGGGAGAAGCTCGATGGCCCATTTTGCAATCCGGCCCGTTGCGTCGCAGTTGTTGATAATATCGTTGAGTGGTACATCCGAGGCTACTGTTATGGAACACTCTTGAAAGTAGTGTCGTAGCTTCCGGGATGCCATGAATACCGCGTATGCAATCTTTTGATAATGCGGGTACCGTGATTTGCATGGAGTGAGGACGGTGGATACGTAGTAGACCGGCCTTTGAAGGGGGAATTTGTGTCCATCCGTTTCCCGCTCGACAACGAGTACTGCGCTGACAACTTGATGTGTTGCTGCAATGTACAATAACATTGGTTCGCCGGTGTTCGGCGCGGCCATGACTGGGTTTGTTGCCAATATGGCTTTTATTTCATCAAGTCCGGCCGTGGCGGCCTCCGTCCACTCGAAGTGTTCGGTGCACCGAAGGAGGCGATAGAGGGGTAGTGCCTTTTCTCCCAAGCAGGAGATGAAGCGGCTTAAAGCCGCCACACATCCGGTTAATTTTTGTATTTGTTTGAGGTCCTTTGGGATATCCAATTGTGACAAAGCTCGGATCTTGGCTGCATTTGCTTCAATTCCTCTACCGGATACAATGAAGCCCAAGAGCTTTCCGGCTGGGACGCCGAAGACGCATTTTTCCGGGTTGAGCTTGATGTCATATTTTCGGAGGTTATCGAATGTAAGCCTCAAGTCGTCTACTAGAGATTCGACATGTCTTGATTTGACGACCACATCATCCACATACGCCTCCACTGTTTTGCCGATCTGATTTGCCAGACATGTCTGGATCATGCGCTGATATGTTGCGCCGGCGTTTTTTAGCCCGAAGGGCATTGTGTTGAAGCAGAATGGGCCGTATGGTGTGATGAATGCTGTTGCAGCTTGGTCTGATTCTGCCATCTTGATTTGATGGTAACCAGAGTATGCGTCGAGGAAACACAAAAAATCGTGTCCTGCGGTGGCATCGATAATTTGGTCGATGCGGGGGAGGGGGAAGGGATCCTTTGGGCAAGCCTTGTTAAGGTCTTTAAAGTTGACACACAGGCGCCAGGATTTGTCCTTCTTTGGTAGCATCACCAGGTTTGCTAGCCAGTCCGGATGTTTTATTTCTCTAATGAATCCGGCCTCCAATAGCTTGGCTAGCTCCTCTCCCATAGCCTGTCT
Source organism: Triticum dicoccoides (assembly GCF_002162155.2). Taxonomy (NCBI): domain Eukaryota; kingdom Viridiplantae; phylum Streptophyta; class Magnoliopsida; order Poales; family Poaceae; genus Triticum; species Triticum dicoccoides. The sequence continues at coordinate 570,217,959 of NC_041382.1, forward strand.
CTTGGGTTCGGAAAAACGCCGAAGGGCTTGTTTGACAGGTTTGAATCCTTTTAGGATATTTAAGCTGTGTTCGGCCAGCCTGCGTTGGATCCCTGGCATGTCTCAAGGGTGCCAGGCGAAAATGTCCCAGTTCTCTCGTAGGAACTCTCGCAGTGCGGCATGTACATCAGGGTTCAGTCGTGCCCCGATGGAAGCTGTTTTGTTGGGGTCCGTTGGATGGACCTGGAATTTGACTATTTCGCCAGCTGGCTTGAAGGATGTGGATTTGGGTCTCTTGTCGAGTATCACATCATCCCTGTTAACCGTGGAGTGCAGCGCAGTCAGTTCCTCGGCCGCTAAGGCTTCGGATAGTGCCTCAAGGGCTAATGCGGCCGTCTTGTTTTCGACGCGGAGTGCTATGTCCGGATCACTAGCTAGAGTGATAATTCCATTCGGCCCGGGCATCTTAAGCTTCATGTACCCGTAATGGGGTATTGCTTGGAAGATTGTGAATGCTTCCTGCCCTAGTAAAGCGTGATGTCCGCTCTTAAACAGGGCCACCTGAAACGTGACTTCTACGGACCTATAATTATCCGGCGTGCCGAACACCACATCTAGCGTGATTTTTCCTGTGCTGCGCGCTTCCCGACTGGGGATTATTCCTCTAAAGGTTGTGCTGCTTCGCTCGGTGCGGTTCCAGTCTATTTCCATTTTTTGAAGGGTTTCCTCATAAATGAGGTTCAGTCTGCTGCCTCCATCCATGAGCACCTTGGTGAGGCGAAAGCCGTCCACTATGGGACTAAGGACCAATGCGGCTGGTGCTCGGGCTGTTCGGAATCTAGGTTCATCACTTGCTTTGAAGGTAATAGCAGTGTCGCTCCATGGATTTATTGTTGCAACTTGATAGACTTCGGCGAGGCTGCGGAGTGTTCTTTTTCGCATATTGTTTGATGTGAAAGTCTCGAAGACTGTGAGAACGGTACTGGTGTCCTCGGGCTGGCTTTCTGCGGCCTCCAAGATTAAGAGGTCCTCGCCAATTTTGGCCACCTGCCGGAGTATCCAACATGCTCTAAGGCTGTGAGTTGGTGTGGCGTCCTCTGTACTGTGAATTCTACAGGGTCCATCAAGCCACCTTTCCAGTACAGTTCCATGCCCTGTAGAGGGTTTTGGCTTTTTGGTGTTTATCCCGGGTGTCCTATGATGATGCACCCTCTTAGTTCGGACGGGATTACTATTCAAGGCCGGATTATCCCAAAATTTTATTTCGGTTTTCCAGGCGCTTTCCATCGCCTAGTATTTTTGTACTATGGATGCCAAGTCAGCGAAGCGTGTAATATCACGACGACTTACGGCGTTAAGGATTCCCTCGTCCATGCAATTACTGCAAAAAATAGAGATTGCGTCTCCCTTGCGGCAATCCTTTATCCTGTTCATAACCAGGAGGAATCTGGCCCAGTAATGATGTACTGTTTCCTCGGGCCTCTGCCTGATTTGGGAGAGATCGCTTATGTTCGGGTGGGCGGGTGTCGTTGAATCTGAAGCCACACCCAATCCAAGATTCGGAGGCCGTAGAGTTTCCGAACTCTAAAGTTCGGGTTCTTGGACGTTGTCCAACGAATCTAGCCCGTTGCCTGATCCTAAGCTCAGGTCTTGAGTTACATCCTCCTCTCCGCGGGTATCCGACTTGGAGGAGTCGGGAATTCGGACGTAGCTAGTCCTTAAAATAGATGAAGGGTCGCCGCACTGCGCCTCTACCACGGCAACATGGTGGGTGACTTGGGGAGAGTTAATTTCTCTTAGATCGGGTTTAAGCCCAACCTGGTCATAATCCGTAGCGACCCCCAGGGCGGCGATGCGATCCAAGAGCTCATTTACGGAAGAGAGCTCCATTGGATCTAGCTGCTCGACGAGCTCCGAGCTGACATGTAGGTTGCTTTTGATGACCCGAGAGGTCATCGTCGGAGCAACAGCCGAACAGGCGGTCATGAGAAAACCACCTAGCCGGAGGGTTTGGCCGACAGCCAAGGCTCCCTTAGCAACGGCGCCGTCTTTAAAGACGGGAGGAGGCATCCTTCCTGATTGTGACGGCACAGAGGAACTCTCAATGAAAGCACCAATGTTAGTGTCAAAGCCGGCGGATCTCGGGTAGGGGGTCCCGAACTGTGCGTCTAGGCCGGATGGTAACAGGAGGCAGGGAACACTTTGTTTTACCCAGGTTCGGGCCCTCTCGATGGAGGTAATACCCTACTCCTGCTTGATTAATATTGATGATATGGGTAGTACAAGAGTAGATCTACCATGAGATCAAGGAGGCTAAACCCTAGAAGCTAGCCTATGGTATGATTGTTGTGTATGGAGTTGATTGCCTACGGACTACAACCCTCCGGTTTATATAGACACCGGGTAGGGTTAGGGTTACATAAAGTCGGTTACAATGGTAGGAGATCTTGAATATCCGCATCGCCAAGCTTGCCTTCCACGCCAAGGAAAGTCCCATCCGGACACGGGACGAAGTCTTCAATCTTGTATCTTCATAGTCCAGGAGTCCGGCTGAAGGTATAGTCCGGCTACCCGAACACCCCCTAATCCAGGACTCCCTCAGACATCTATGGAGAGGATGCAACAACGAATCGGGAAAATCACCGGTAGATACCAGGTGAAGTTAGCCAGGTTGAAGGAGATCCTTACTTGGTTTGACAACGAGTGGGAGATTTTGAGGACGGCGAGGGCCATGTGGCCATGTATGCGAAAGAGTAAGATGGTGGTGATGAGGGCGGCGCTGTACTCCTCGGCGACAGTCACCGCGGTCCTTGGAGTTCATCGAGTATCTCCTCTAGGCGATGGAGCACACAGATTCGCCCGAGGCAAAAGTCGGGCAGAGGTGCTGGGCGTACAGGTCAAAGGTCAAGCATCCACAGGATAACGAATCGATCAAGTACGGTGTGCCGTTCATGAGGGTGCAGTGCCAGCCGGAGCCACATGAGTATTTGTTGTCCAACCGCAAGACGAGGCCAGATGGCGCGACATCACTTCCCTGCCATTCTCCACGGTTCCCTCGCCGCTCGCCTCATTTAAACGATGGCAGTAGGGTTTAAGGTAAGCTTCGCACGAATCTAATATTCCATCTGCTCATGCTTACAATCAGTGTGACGACTAATTAAAATCATGCTTACAATCAGTCTCCGATTACTATGCCAATCACCCTAAAATAGCTCTGGACCAAGAACAAAGTTGTGACACTCTGTACAAATAAATAAAAATAGATTGGTGCTTCTTTCAGAAAAGAGTACTCCCTAGAAAAGTGCCAATATAAGCTACTAGTATTTGAGTAGAGGATTTGTTGTCCAGAAAGATCCGTCCACAGAGAGCGCCACCCATCCCACTGGTGGTGGTGGATGCCCATGCTTAGATGGAGCATGGTTGGTGTCGGTAATTTTTACTTTCCACCTCGCACTCTGCATATATGCCGGTTCCATCCGTATATTTGTGCAGTTCCACCAAAATGCAGCTGAATAACCTTGTTTGCACAGATAGTGAAAAAGTTTGATTACATTATAGTGGCACTAGTTGATGAAACGTACACTAATAAATAGAATAAATATTATGATAGTATCACAGTATGCCATGCCACGAGGGCGAGATGGGCCCTGCGGTGCCTCGTACGGTAGGCCTCATACTCGAAATCGACCCAATTCTCCCCGATACACCTTCTACTAGTGATGAACATCAGTGTATAGCGGTAGTACAAGGAGGGTCCTTGAGACATTCCAATCTCTATTTTTGTGCAGATCAACTAAAATTAAGCACCTCAGTTTGCTGAAACACTTAAACATTAACAATGTGACTAGTTGATGAAACATATACTAACAAAGAGAATCACTTTCTTTATCTACATTGGAAATGAAATGATAGAGAGGACACTCGCTCTATTTTAACTATATTATTACTTCATTTTATCAATGGCACTAGGGTTGAGTAGGTGGCAAGTGAGGTGTACCGTGTGTCGCAAGGATGGAGGCCAGGGGTGCTTAGACTGGGATGCTGAAGCTGGCTCTTTCAGTCCCTATCTTCCACCCTGATGTTTCTGTGGTAGCATTTGGGTTGTAATCCAAACTTGGTCGAGCTAGTGTTGCGTCCCCCTACTTGCCTAGCTTATGTGGCAAACTTGTCTCCTCCTAGTACTCAGTCCGTTCTAGTACTAGTTGCATAACTGCCCATTTACACTAAGATATTGTCGGATGATGGTTCTCTATGGTTGGGTTTCTTTAATGAGGTCAGAGGAAACCCCCTCTTTTGATATATAAAAAATTAGTGGCACTAGTGGTGCCAAAACACTGCCTCAAATTAATAGTGCCACTAGATTAAGGTGCAAAATAATAACATTACTACTTTATCATGGCAATGCCAAAACAGTAGCACCAGAGCATAGTCAACATGTAGGATCTTTGGCAAATGGCCGGACCAAAAAGGAACATACCTCGTGATGGGAACCATATCTACATTCAACGCCATCGTAGAAGGGATGACACCAGTCACCAACATGGATTATTCAATTCATGCATGGGGACTTTTTGTCCCATGAGCTAGCAGCTTCTTCTTCATTAGTTCCAATAAAATTGAGCAACATCAAGGTTCGTCATGAAGCTCATGGAATGTTTAACTATAATTTGGATATCATTTGTTTAGTTCAACTAAGATCAAGCGTGAAATGTATATCTCTATTTTCACAAAAAGGTGGAAAGGAGGGTGACTAAAAATTGATGAAACATACATCAAATGAAAAGAAGCATGTTCCTTATCTGAATGGCGATCCTACAAGGACAGTAGAAATTTCTAAAGCAGCAGCATTGCTAGATATTAGTGTGGGCATTAGGATTAACTATGACAACTGTTAAATATGACATAACTTTAATGGTGCCATTGCTTCATTTTACCAGCAACATTACATTAACAGCTGCTATAGAGTTGGTATTTGCGCACGGGAGAGTAGGCGGTCCAGGACAGTTGCATTTCTAACGAAAAGAAGCAACTTATCTTAAGGGAAATTTAGCAGGACATGAAAAACAGTGCCATTGATTCATATTACTGGAGTTATTACATTCAAAGCAACATTTGTTTAACGTGTCCTTACTTTTAACACTGGGACTGCTACATTTTACCAGTGGCATTACATAAGAGGGACTCGGGGTAACAAACATCAGAACAAGATATTTGGGTTGCTCCCATTTTTGTCCGGTATAGCCACCTTATACTGTGTGAGGCTAGCAAATCTAGTGATGGACATACTCTATTGACTTGTCCCCCAGTCCCCACTTTCTTCTCTCTTTCAACCAATCGATCGGTTTATATTGAGTTTGTACGTTGTTTCCCTTTATTTCCCTATTAGACAAAGAGACCAGTTGGATAGCCAGTCTCTGCTACTTTTTCCCCCATCATTTCCTGTTTCGACCAAGTCCTAGATTTAGGTAACAAATCTTCCCCCACCCCACCCCTTCTCTTCCCTGTTTGAACCAAGTAGTACTAGATTCAACTGCATGGAGTAGTTTTACCTCTTAACAATAAGATTTAGGTAGCTTTCGAACATCCTATCTATGAGGGGTCTGAGAAATAGTAAATGATACAAATGTAGCAATGTCAGGAGCTGGGGAAGTAGAGCAAGGCCGATGTCGGAGAAAGTTATACCTGAGGGTCACCGGGATGTCGCTAGGTGGGCAGCGGGAGGCTGGATCTGCCCACACTACGAAAACGAGGAAGAAGGGGTCGGAGGCCCTCCCTAGCCGGCATTGCGTGGGAGAGAACGTCAAGGCATGCTGATCGGGATGCACCGACAGTGGGTAAGAGCCGTCGCCGAGGACGACCGCGTGAACATTGCACCTTCCCACCTTCCCCGACGGAGGGGATCAGGCTGCATCTGTGACCAGCGGTGAGCAAAGAGAGAGAGTGTGGCCACCACTATCGTGTTTAGATCTGGAGAGGACGAGCGAGTGTGAACAGAGCAACACTAGCAAGGAAGTGCGGAGGCTCCTGCCTATATAGTGGAGTAGTTTTCTTTTATCTACCAGAGTCAGCTTGACCTCATCAATGACTGTCGAGAAGTCTTCATGCACGTGCCCTGTCGGACTATGTGATTTGTCGGCTTATTACTGATGGATAGGTGGGGCCCTGTGATTTGACTTTCCATTATCATTATTATTGTGGTGCTACAACCAATGGGAGTCTCCCAATTCCTGACTAGCTCCATGGTATACAAGTTCCAAATACTGTACTCCTTACTCCTTGGCAAATGAAATAAATACTACGAAGAAAGAGATAGAGAGAAGTAAAAAAATACTCTTATAGCCAAGCTTATAGCTAACCTTGTTGGATGAGTGACTAAGTGATGACTACTCCGTCCTTTCCGGTTTATAGGGCTCAAATCTCAAATCTCATCAACCAAGGCACATGGTGAGTGGAGGAATGTATCTCGTACTTTACAAAACTATCCAAACTAAATTGATGCATTAATTGCTATTAATTGCAGTGCATGCATGCTTGGCCACAAGATGAGTAGTAGCATTACATGCATTGGTGAGTTCCTTTTTAGTTCTTGCATGCAAAGATTTCATGCGCCTCAGAATCTCAAAAGGAGATGGAGATGAGCCCTTTAAATCGGAAAAATGAAAAAATTGAGATAAGCCCTATAAACTGGAAAGGAGGGAGTATGTATGACATGCCAACATCAGATAGCCTAACGCACCTGGATGGAGGAAGTAGTTTCATGCATGCGAAGTAGGCAAAAAAATGCTCATTTAAAGCCGTCTGAAATCTCCAAGGACGTGACTGCGCGAGCGAGGTGACGGTCGTGGTAGGCACGACCATGATACGGGCTGCCGACATCCCTGGGATCTGAGATCGAATGGTCGCATGCTAAGTTGCTGAAAATTTGCAGAATAACCCTCCAGGATAGGATATTCACCCATAGGTCTAGAATCATGCCATGCAACCGTTCGATCTCAGACCCGAGGGCTCTCAAAAGCCCGTATTGTGGGAGCATGGAAAGCTTCGTATCACATGTAATTTTCCCGACACTTGACGTGCGAACACGTAGATGCATGAAGCCATTTAATTGGGCGTCTAGGAGACATGACATCTAATTGGGCCCCCATAGTATTGTGCATGAATGCATTTATCCACCAGGCAAGCCACTACCCTGTCGTTCGCACGCCCCACTCAACATTTTTACAATCGTAAAACCGCTAGCAGTTCGCTCCTACTCCTCCCCGGTCGTCCTTTAACATTACAGCAGTGCGCTCCTAGTCGTCCCGTCCTTTCACATTACAGCAGTTCCACTAATCCTAACCCTCCTCCCAAATCCATGGCATCCCAAATCTCCATGATCGGCGGTAAGTATAAGGTTAGAACCATCACCGGCGATGAGTTCGACATCATCTACACCCGTTCTTCCGCGATGGTGAAAGGATGCCTTGCTCGCTTCAGACGCATGTTCGAAAAGTCAAAGGGTGGTGAATAGGCTGGTGTTCTCCCATCAACCTTCAATGCTGACCCTGGCAGCAGCCATGGTAGATCCTTCGTACGGTAAACTAACAAAACCTCCGCCCAAGTTTCATCTTGTATGGCAGTGGAATGTAAAGATAGAGACCACATCCATTACATTGCAATGGATTCCTACCTTTGTTTCAATATGTACAAGGGTGGGATGAAGAGCGAGAGCCAAGTGTGTGGTTCAAGCAAATAAGTATCGGCCAAGAGGAAGAGGGACAAGGACGAAGTCGAGCACGTGGACGAGGAGTCCGAGTAAGTTGGCAGTGTCATTGCTCGTGGTGGTTCTAATGCAGTGCCTATCGGATTAGTTGCTTAATTTAATTTCAGGGTGCTTAGTTTTATTTGAGGGGTGTGTTGTGATGAGCCCCCAGCAGAACTATGTTATGTTCCTTCTTGTTACTTTAACTCTTCAGTACGTACATACTAGTATTTCTTATAGTTCATCTTGTAGTTGGTAGTACTACCACTCATTTCTTCACATTATATACATACAATACATATGGCCAACATCATATAGCCAGCGGTATAGTTGTCAAGGAATTAAATAGGTATGCTAATTTCTTGAATAGACTTTAGCATCCCATCTAATCATGTACTAGCTATTTTAATAGTACTATATGCATAATTTGGCGACGAGCGCTCTCTATATGTACCACCTTTTTTATATATTTTTATCTTGTTAGTTTTGCTCCATGGCGCAATCCATCGATACTATTACTGTACGATAGTATACATTTAAAAGGCTAAAGGGCGGGGCAGTATCGCTTGGTCGGTTTCATGAGAGGCGAGGGCCTTTGTGATTTGACGGATGTTACTGCTGGAAGGCGGGGCTTTGTGATTTGACTGCTCGTATAAATGTTGCCGACGACCTGAGGAGGAGCAAAGAACCATGCGGTATACTCATGTTTTCCACTAGAGTACTAGTACGACAGAGGAGCACGAAACACAACAGCCTAGTGTGATATGGCGATAAAAATGATCTAATTTGCTAGTCATCGATCCCACGGCGCCACTCATCGTTAGCGTTGTTCTATTCATGCCATGCAGAGAACATGACACGTGCGGTGAAACACCCGAAGCAAAAGGAGAAACACAGGAGCAAAGGAACAAGGAAGATTATCCCCCCAAAAAAGAAGGAAGACACACACACACACACACAAGTCTGGGACTCTGCATTCTACTCCATGAAGTGTTGCTAGCCATAGAGTCATTACTTCATCTTCATCGCCTCCATGACCTCCATCTCCTCGCACATCCCCTTCGCCATCTTCTTCATTCTGTCCATGACGCAGGATTTCTCGACGCGAGCCTTCATCATCTGTTCCATGGCCGCATTACGTACCTTAACAGCAGTCGGGTGCTTGATGGGGAGCTTCACCAACTCCTCCTTTTGTTCGACGACGAGGGTGTGCATCATCTTCACCGAGGAGCTACTCTTCTCATGCAGCTTCTTCCAGCCGGCATTCTCCTCCTTCAGTAGGCCGAGCTCGTGGCGGTGCTTCGCCTTGTCCTCCTGAAGTTGCAGTATTTCACCCGCCGCCTTCTTACCCGAGGCAATGCTCTTCTTCAGCAGCATCACCAAGCCGGCGGTCAACCCCCCTGCTCACTGAGATTAGAGGGCATGTCGTTGATATTCTCCTTCAGCAGCTCCACCAATCCATCAATGAACTCCTTCTGCTTATCACTACAAAAAAGACACATCCGTGACATTTTGGGCCGAACGAAATTTTTTCATGTCATACTTATGACACTTCTATGATGATAATTGTGACAAAATCCGGTATCATCATAGATGTGGTGGGGTCCTACTTCGATGACAAAAAATCATGACAGAAAATGGGCTTTTCACCCTGGACGGGCCGAAGATGCAGCTGCATGACATTCTTTGGGCCGTCCATGACGGAAAAAACAATGGTAGAAGCAAGGGCGCGGAAAATATCAGGGAGTTCCCGGTTACGGTGGGTGGTCGGGGGCCGAGCGATGCGCATTTCTCTCGTACACATACACGCGTGGGTGTGAGGCGTTGGGCTCTAACTAAACCCGAGCAATGCCTTGGGCTTTAACTAAACCCGAGCAATGCGTTGGGCTCTAACTGAACCCGAGCGATTGCACTGCAGGCTACGGGTTACACTGAACCTAAGCAATCAATCGATCCCTTGTTGTTAACTGAACCCGGTTGATTCCTTCGCTACTGCTGCTAACTGAAGCCGATCGATGCTGCCTCTGGATGAATAGTGAGAGTTGTTGGGGGATTTGGATGAACAGTTCCCGGTGGGGGTTGGATGAACAGGAACCCGTGGTAGTAGAGGCCGTTGCTGCTGGATGAATAGTACCCCGATCGATTGAGCCGATGGATGAACAAGACCCCGTGGAGGGCTTGATGAACATGACCCCATGGAGGGCTTGTTGAACAGTAGCCGGTGGAGGACTGGATGAATAGTAGCCCATGGAGGGTTGGTTGAACAGGACCCCGTGGAGAGGGCAGGTTGAACAGTAGTCGGTGTAGGCTGGATGAATAGGAGCCCGTGGATGAACAATCGCAGGTGGAGGTTGGAGGAGGTCGACGGTGGATGAACAGTAGCTCATGGAGGCTGGAGGTGGTCGACGATGCAGATGAACAGTATCTCGTGAAGTCCCGTTTTGCGGTACGCGACACCCCTCCTGATGAACAGGATCCCCGTTTCGACTGTAGCGCTCCAACACAAGTCTGTTTCCTCCATTTTGCGGTACGCCACACCCCTCCCGATCAACAGGACCCCGTTTCAACCGTAGGAGGTCCGTTTCCTTCATTTTGCGGTACGCCAGACCCCTCCCGATGAACAGGATCCCGTTTCCACCGTGGCCGGTCGAACACAAGGCCGTGAACACAAGGCCGTTTCCTCTATTTCGCGGTACGCCAGGCCTCGTTTCCATCGCCTGTTCCATCCAAGCCGATTGACTCCCGATGAACAGCACGCGTTCTGTTGCCTCCTGATGAACATGACGCATTCCGTTGCCTCCCCATGAACACAACGATGATGCAGTTTCTCTGTTCTGACCTAGCCACAGCCATGTACACGAGCCATGGCCGTACGTATGCGTGAGTAGGCATTCAACAGCCCGCCCGTATGTGCGTACGTGGCTGTATTTACTTTCTTGCACCCTGGCTGTTGTACGTGCGTGTACATGCTACATGCCCGCCTCTACTACCACACATGCACACCTCTACTACCACACGTGCGCGCCTCTACATCAAACAATATGTACATACACATTCGTGACCAGAATAACAACGCTACGTACGCTTTGACCGGGTGGGTCCCGACTGTCAAGCACTTCCTTGCATGCGAAGATGTAGCTGGTGGGTCCCAGCAGTCAGGGGGAGAAAACATTACTTTTCAGGGTAAAAAGGATGCAGTTGCATGCATGCGTCCATGGGCGTGGTGTGTCCCCACTGTCAGCCTCTCACATACAGTCATCTTTCGATGACTCCGTTGTTGAACACATTGACCACACCGTGCCGAGCGCACCAAGGCCGGTGGAAGATGGCGAGGCCCCAGTCTGGAACGACTCGGAGATGGGGAAGACGCGGAAGTGGAGTCGCAGATGGAGAGGAGTGGGAAACTTGACTGGTTCAGGTGCGCGACAGCACTGCTGCGGTGCCGCCCACGGGAGACGGGAGCAAGAACAGAGGTTGAAGAAGGAGAACGGCTGTTGGATTAACATCCAACGGTCCAGCTGCTAGAATCATTTGTTGATTAAGTTGCAAAAGCCCTGCGTACATGCCCACTTAGTAAGCCCACAAGTCAGCCACCTAATCTGACGGGTCCCAGCTATCAACGGGAGGAATAATTTTTTCGCATAACAAGGAGGCACTTCCTTCCGTGCGAAGATACAACAGATGTGTCCCAGCTGTCAGGGGGGGAAACATTTTTTCAGCTTGTGTGCGACCATGGACCATGGACCTCGTGGGTTCCAGCTGTAAGGCTCTCCACGTACAGTCCTCTTCGGATGACTCTCGTTTGTTGACCATGCCGCACCGAGCGCAGCAAGGCGGTGGACAACGGCGAGGCCCCGGAAGGGAACAACCCGGAGATGGGAAGACGCGGCAGTGGAGTCGCAGATTGAGACGAGGAGAAGGGTTATAACAGGTTCTGGTGCAGCGTGGGGTTGCAGTCGGTGGAGAATAACAGGAGATGTGGAGGGGTGGAGGGATAGCCTGGCCGGTGGTGGGCTAGCGCTTCGCAGCGGTGCGTGCTAAGGAAAGCCGCTAGCCGCCGGAGGCCGGACCAGGCGGTCCCGGCGATGTTGGAGGAAGAAGACAAGAGATTGGAGGTGCATTCCCGCCGTTGGATATAAATCCAATGGATGTGGATGTCATAATCATTTGTTGACCAAGTTGACAATGCCCTGCGTAGGCTTCGACCTATTGGCCCACATGTCAGTCTGCAAAAATGTGGCATATATTTAACCAATGTTTTGTCCATTTGCTGGGCTGGGTGAACAAATAATTTTGCGTCAATGCGGCCCATTTATATTTTCTAAGAAATCACAACCCATTTGCACTTTCTTGAAATACACGAATTAGCTGGGCTCATTCCATATATAATGTAAGGTCATAAGGAGCAATTAATATCAAAAAATAAACTGGAGCAACACATTTTGTATATATAAAATTAACAAATTAGCGAGTTATTGCTCAAAATAAAAATGAGCGCGTTATTATTACATTGGTCCTTAAAATCTTCGCAAGCTTTTGTACGCAATCACCAGGATTTTCCTTGCCTGTGAGTCAAAAACAACCAGGATTTTCCTTCCCAACTTCTGTTAAACATTTACTTTTATAAGTTAATAACACGTGGGATGTTTTCATAATGTATATATAAGTCTCTATAAAATATACAATAATAGTAATAATATAAATATATATAATGTGGTTAGAAGGGAAAACATAAATTGGATATGGCATTATTATTCTTATATATAGATAAATAGAACAGAGATCTGTGTTTTATTAAGAAAAATACATTGGGCTTCCGATCTTTAAGAAAAAGCCCATAGGTCGATATGGACCTCAAAAAATAAGTTGAAACCACTGTCTCCATATGTCGTCGGCTAAACATGTTGAAAAACAAAACCTAGGCCTAGCTGATACTTGTTCGCCCTCTGGAAAAAAATGATACCAGTTAGATCTCCGAGCGAACTGGATTAAAGAGGGGGCATGCGGCGTGACTGAAGAAGCACATCAGGAGCAATTTTTTTCTTCAGTGGATGGCTCTCGAAGGCGTTTTTTTACTTGCCTCTACACCATACAACTTTTATTTTTAGCCTCCCAGTCCATGGTGGACCAGCAGCCCACTTGCTGGGCGGGCCAACCTACAGAAACCAGCACTCGATTTTTCATCAAGCCCCAAAAACAACGCAGTACTATGTTTGTTTTGAGGCTGAAAACATTACGACAGGGGTTGAGCAGGGGAGGGGGAAGACAGAGCAAACAGATTAAAAAGAGCTAATGCACCGTTGCTACCGTAACAAAGCAGGTGCAATTCTTCTCTGGAAGAAGGTGTGCCATTGACACCCATGCGTCGCAAATCCCACAGTAGGCATACTAACAAGTTCACACACAAGTACAACAGAAAAGGTAAACATTCGTATCAAACTCAAGTTCACAGGACACGTTCATATTCATAGCCAACATTCACAATCGACAACTCAAAAGATTCATATATACACAAGTTCAGCATGTCTATGCATCCAAATGATTGATAGATCACACGACAATATTCATAGATAATTCATAGAAAGATTCAGATATACACATGTTCAGTATGTTTATGCATCCAAATGATAAAGATCATAGCCAATATCATCCATGGATGAACTTTAATTACCTAGGGTACAAACTGGTAAATGTTGTTCAGTTGGAGGTACTTCTTGCTAAAATTAATGCTTGTACGAGTAAACTTTCGAGTACATAAGAGGCAGCACAGACAATCTGAACTTTGGTTGTAGGTTTATCCTCAAATAGTGGCCTCGTGCAGAGGGAGGTTTGAGCAACTTATACTTTCATCCAACTAGTTTACTGGCTCATCTTGGTCCTGTAGCTCACCACAATTCTACATTGCAGACAAGAAAGGAGGTTGTTGAGAAAATGAACCACCCAATTTTTTTGTGCAGTTCAACTAAAATGGAGCATCCCTGGCATGCAGACTGATTAAGTGCCACATGAATATATGCGTCAACCAACTTGTCTGGAATCTTTAGACTCCATGCCATACAGTTCACTACCATATGTGCCGATAACCAAAAGGCAAAAGTTGGGGCCAAAGACTGGACTGCATTTTCCTGGGCTATGCACCAAACAATATTTTTGGCATTCACTCTCCTAATACTTGGAGTTTGACAACTGGTTGACGCTGGTTGATACTCGAATGAATATAGGCACTTCTTCTTGTCAACATTGATGCTTGTCTGAGTGAACTTTGGAGTACATAGCAGCAGCATAAGTACCTGTCCATCTGATCTTTTTGTGCAGTTCTACTGAAATCACTCAATGTAATGATTTGCCTGCGAGTTTAGGCTCCAAGTTACTCCTTTATGAGATCGGCAAATAGTAGCACAATACCAAATTACCAATTCATATGACAAGCACAATAATCAGGATAAAGACCAGTACCAACCTGTGTGAGGTAGCATATCAATTACTATTTCCTTTGACTGGAACCCAAGATAATCCAAGCGACTGACAGCAAAGGAAGGAAGCAAGTCCAGATTAGCGATTGATAGGAAAGCAAGGAAGTTGTCGAGGCAATGAAACACCCAAAGTTTTTGTGCAGTTCCACCAAAATCGAGCATCGTTGTTGGCACATATATTGAAAGAGTGAGATTACTGTAATAGTGGCACTAGTTGATGAAACATGCACTAACAAATAGAAGCACCCTCATTATCTTAATTGGTAAAGTTAGCAACATGGTAGTCTTGCTTAAAGAGAGGTATTAGTTTATTTAATCAATGCCAATTAGCTCAACACTCAAAGCATTGCCATGTATCATAGGTTGCAAAACTTTAACGCGTAAAGATAAAGGAGTTTCTCATGACAGTAGCACGATACATATAGAGATGGCAACAAACTAATATGGATGAAGGCCTTAGGCCAGTACCAACCTAATCAAAAAGCTTATTCATGTACTCCGAGAAGAGATGATAAAGCACTCAGTGGAATCACTCAATAGTATATATTTTTGTGCACTTCAAATGTATGGTTGAAATCACACTTGTTTACCAGTGCTGAGATTATATCACAATATTATCAAGAACTTCCAGCAGAGTTAAAGCACTGGCTGGGATATAGTTCATTGTATTGTCTTGTGTAGTTCCACTAAAATGTATGATTGGCACGACATGATCCCTGTTTTCACAAGCAGGAACAAGGTGAAACCTTCATTAGCTTAGTGAGAAAGGATAGAAAGACATTAGCGTATTACTCTAATAGTAGCATCAAATTCATCATGGACAATACGCAAAAGTGGAAGGGCTCCCTGGAGGATCGTCTCACATGTAAGGTAGACGTTGTTGGAGCCCTTGAATGGCCTAGACTGAGGCCTCGGCTTCAGCAATATCACCTTGGCACTTCTTAATCTTATTCTTCCTCTTCATGCACTGTTTCTCTTTCTCCTCACTGGTTGGTGAAACCAAGTACATGATTGGCCTTCTATTTCAGAATTGGTTTGTTCAGTGAGGGAGTACAAGTGTACTATAGTAAACAATAGCATTATTTTCTCATGGTAGTCGCAAAATAGAGATGAACACATGCATTAAATATCATTCTTACCTAAAGGACGGTTAAGGTGCCAATATGGATGATGAGGATTGGAATACAGATCTCCCTTTGTGCAGTTCCACCAAAATGAACCAACCGTTCCATTCTGACATTCCAGTTAAACAGCACAAAAGTGACTTCTTTTATGAAGTGTTTTGTGCAGTGCATCAAAAGGTCACAACAACAACCTGGTGAAATGGATATCCATGTTTGCACAAAAAGGTACAATGGAAACAGTCAGAGTCTCAAACAATTACAGGCAAAAACATTTGGCTAAACTTGTCATGGCTTATAACAATGGCATGGCTTCATTTTACCAGGGCATTAGATTAAGAACAACTAAATATATGGTATAACGGCATGGGACAGTGGGTGCACCAGCAGTCCAGCACCATGTACCTAAACAGGGGCATAAAGTGGTGATTTAGAGTTTGTTGCCCTGAGAAACAAACATCCAAGAAACATATCTGGGTTGGTCCCATTTTTGTTCACTCTAGCCACCTACTCCTATATGTGGATATCAAATCTAGTCCTGGTCATACCATTGTGTATAGTGTTACCCTGATATTTCCCTTTTCGGCCAAGAGACCAGTTGGATGACCAATCTATACTACTTTCACCCCCATTCCTTCCTGTTTGTACCAAGTCCGATGTACATACTAAATTCCCCCACCCCCACTTTATTTCTTGTTTGAACCAAGTACAAGATTTGACTCCATGAAGTAGCTTTACCTCCAACAATAAAAAAAGGTGACGTTGGACCAACCGATCGAGAGGAGCTAAGAGGCAGAAAATGATGCACATGTAGCAACATAGTGAGCTGGGGAAGTAGAGCTAAGGCAGTTTCGAAGGAAGATATACTTGAAGGTCATCGGGATGTGGATAGGTGGGCGGCGGGAGGCCGAATCCGCCCACACTAGGGCAATTACGAAGGGATCGGAGGACCTCCTGCGCCAGCGCTCCGACAGAGATAACGGTGCGGCCGGCAGTGGGTCTCCTCCCTCGCTGTCGACGACGGCCTAAACGGTGCTCCTCCTCCCCTTCACCGACGGAGGGGGATACGTCCGGATCTGTAACCAGTGGTGAGGATAGAAAGACAATGTTTTTTGAAGGGAGAAAGACAGTGTTACCACAGCTATCTTGTTTAGATCTGGAGAGGATGAGAGTGTGTGAATAGAGCAACCCTAGCAAGCAAGCGCGGAGGCTCCGGCCTATATATACGTAGTGAGGTAGTTTTCCTTTTTCACTCCAAAAAAACAATCGTTTAAAATTATGTACGTGCCAGGTCGCCTTTTTTAGTTGTTGATTGTTTTTTGAGATAGCTACCCGCTTATTCCAAGTGGTGTTACGGTGTGCCAGGTCCCACTTTGTATCGTTCAAGTCTGGTACAAGACCCTCCATTAAATGAACAACCACCCCCACATAAAAATTGTGAACAAGCCCACGGCTAAAATTATCGGAAACGTGGGCTACCCCAACATGCATTAGTATTTATATTTTCTACTCCCTCCGTTCCAAAATATAAGTCTTTTTAGACATTTCAAATGGACTACAACATACGGATGTATGTAGACATATTTTAAAGTATGGATTCGTTCATTTTGCTCCGTATGTAGTCACTTGTTAGAATCTCTAAAAAGACTTATATTTGGGAATGGATGGAGTATGTGGAAGTATCCTCAAAACAAAATGTGAGAGTACAATATTTATTAGGCCCCTTTGTAATTGGTGCTAAATCCGACCAAAGATTTAACTGACAAAATGTTAGTGCATGTTAACGAAAATTATATCATTTGATTCGTATTTGAACATAGTTTTCAATTATGTAATTTTTTGTGACATGTATGAACATTTGGTTAATTAAATTTATAATCAAAATTTGGCAAGGTGCATTAAATCAACACATGCAAGTATCAAAAGGAGAGTCACGACATGCATGCATGCGTTGTAATTAATGCATCAGTAAACACAAATTATTGCAGTATATCCAGTGCAGTGCTTTGATGTGTCGCTTCAACTCGTACAAGACCGAGAAGTTTGATTACTACAACACCCTCTCGCCTTAACCGCACCTGCCTTTCGCTGCATGACAGGTGGGCCACCCACCTGTTGGGCCCACCTATCATAGACGCAAAGGCAGGAGCAGTAAGTCAATGAAGCTGCATCCCTCCCTCGCCCATGAGCGTGGCGGCTGGCAGGACTAGGAGAAACTTCCATTCGCTACACGCTCTCCCTCCCGCACGTGGTGGACATGGAGTAATTCAGTCGGTGTCAGATGGCCAGAGGCATACTGTAGTTCTCCTCCACTGCAATAGTACTCCATCATTGTTCGACTTCCCTAAGAGGTGAAGAGCCAAGCACAGCCCGGATGCTCGTGTGGCGGTTTCATGTGTAGAGTAGTCTAGGATAGCGTGTACCGTGCCTGTAAGCTTAAAATCGTTGGGGTCGGCTCCATGATTTTTTTGATTAAAATAATCTTCTGGCCCTACCTGTCATCCTGGTGATTCTAGGTTGCAGCAAATGGAGTATTGTATGCTGGGGGTCTTTCAGCCAAGTTTAGAGGAAACCATGTGGGGCCAGTGCTATGATGTGTCGCGTCAACTCGTACAACAAGGAGAAGCTTGAGTTTACTACTACACGCCTTCTCCCTCGCCCATGCGTGCGGTGGCTATCCCTCCCGCACGCGGTGGACAGACATGCAGCAGTGGGTTCGATACTGTAGAAGTAGTAGTAACATCATTGTTCGTCTTCTCGAAGAGGCGAAGAGCCAAGCGCAACCCGAACGTGGCAGTTGCGAATGCTCGCGTGGTAGTCTTTGTGTAGGGGTGGGGCGTGGTGCGGATCCTTGGAGCACGCATATAGCCACGCTCTTGCATGAGACAAAATTTCTATTTGAGCCCACTATTGTAGTACTAGTACTTGCTAGTATAGCCTTATAAACTGGAAAGGAGTATTTGCCTTTCTAGAGATTTCAACAAGTGACTAGACTACACCGCGTGCAGTACTGGCTCAAATCTCAAATCTCATCAACCAAGGAATTTTGTGATTGGAGGAATGTATCTCGTACCTTTAGCAGCAGTGGTAAAGTGGCCTCGAAGTGGCCTCAAAGTTGGACTGGACGAAGCAACCATCATTTCACTGGAACACTCGTTGAAGCCCTTTCTCCCCTTTCTTGAAGAAAACCCTCACTCCAGGCTACTCACTTCTACCATTTTTCTTCTGTACCAACGAGGAAAGGTGGGCGAATCAGTGATGCTGATATATTTTCATTCCAAGAATCTTCTTTTTGCGAAGCACCAGCTGATTCTCACAGCCTATTCTTTTCTCGTTTTAATTGCGATTATGGTTTCCTTTCGATTGCTTTTTGTTTCTTCGTTCATTGATGGATCCTGGAGCACTAGGCAAAGAGTTACCAGCGGACAACCACTGGAGACAGCGATCTCCAGGAAGTGAGCACCGACCAATGAGTTGACCATGTTAGCAGGCCAACCCATGGAGATGAAGAACTCCAAGAAACAAGCACTGTCCAGGAGTTGACGACGTTGGCGGACGAACTCCTCAAAGAAAGTTGGAAGAACAGCAAGGTCCCCACCGTGCCTACCCCAGAAACTCTAATGGCCACCTATGCGAGGCTCAAGGCCGAGTTTGAGGAGATAGTCTTTGTTGAGAAGCAGTATTCCCCTGGCAAGGTGATGGCGCCCATCGAGGACGAGGAGATGGCCCCGGAGGGATGGGATCACCCGGTGAGCTGCACAAGGTAAAAAATAATGGCTTAGCATAGTTGTGGTTTTTGAATATTTGCAATGTGCTTGCTAATATGTTAGGGTTGTGCAGGTGCCGGTGGACGTCCTTGATGATTCTGATCTCGCGGCCCGTCTTGTGGACAACGCCCCAGAGATCATTTTCAATGTCACGGTACGTCCTGTTGACATCGCCTTGGAGATCAATTCCGATGCCGCTGTCCATCCTGTGGACATCACCCCAGAGATCGATTCTGATGTCGCGGTCAGTCCTGTGGATATCTCCCCAGAGATCGATTCCAATGCCGCTATCCATGCTGTGGTCATTGCCCGAGAGATCGATGACAAGAAATAGTTGGTCGCGCTAATCCTTCAGGGTAGTTTGCATTGCCCTGTGTTTAATTACCAGAACAATGCGTGTAATCAAACCATCTTTGGGCTAGTGCACTGTCTTGTGTGGGCGGTACTTGCTACTTTTGTTTGATAGTGAATCATGCGAACCCTCTTCAAGTTAGGGAAACAGATTTTGCTTCACTTATATCTTTTGAGTTATATAGTTTTTGGTCTAGTGCTTCACTTATATCTTTTAAAGCACGTCGGTGGATTTGTTTTATAGAAACCACTGTTCTCCCATGCCTCACTTAGATTATTTTGAGAGTCCTACAAACAGCATGGTAATTCGCTTTAATTATTTGAGGCATTCAAGATTAAATAGATAAAATTTTCTTATGAGCGTGTTGAATTCTATGAGAAGTTTGAAACTCGATAATTGTTTTGAGATATGGAGATGGTGATATTAGAGTCGTGCTAGTTGAGTAATTGTGAATTTGAGAAATGCTTGTGTTGAAGTTTGTGATTCCCGTAGCATGCACATATGGTGAACCATTATGTTAAGAAGTCGGAGCATGATGTATTTATTGATTGTCCTCCTTATGAGTGGCGGTTGGGGACGAGCGATGGTCTTTTCCTACCAATCTATCCCCCTAGGAGCATGCGCGTAGTACTTTGCTTCGATAACTAACATATTTTTGCAATAAGTATGAGATTTCTTTATGACTAATGTTGAGTCCATGGATTATACGCGCTCTCACCCTTCCACCATTGCTAGCCTCTCTAATACCGCGCACCTTTCGCCGGTATCATACACCCACCATATACCTTCCTCAAAACATCCACCATACCTACCTATTATGGCATTTCCATAGCCATTCCGAGATATATTGCCATGCAACTTTCCACCGTTCCATTTATCATGACATGCTCCATCATTGTCATATTGCTTTGCATGATCATGTAGTTGACATTTTAGTTATGGCAACGCCACCGTTCATAAATTCTTTCATATAAGTCACTCATGCATCATTGCTATCCCGGTACACCGCCGAAGGCATTCATATAGAGTCATACTTTGTTCGAGTATCGAGTTGTAATCATTGAGTTGTAAATAAATAGAAGTGTGATGATCATCATTCATAGAGTATTGTCCAAAAAAAAGAGAAAGGCCAAAGAAAAAAGGCCCTATATATATAAAGGGGCAATACTACTATCCTTTTTTTCCACACTTGTGCTTCAAAGTAGCACCATGATCTTCATAATAGAGAGTCTCCTATGTTATCACTTTCATATACGAGTGGGATTTTTTCATTATAGAACTTGGCTTGTATATTCCAACGATGGGCTTCCTCAAAATGCCCTAGGTCTTCGTGAGCAAGCAAGTTGGATGCACACTCACTTAGTTTCTTTTTGTTGAGCTTTCATATATTTATAGCTCTAGTGCATCCGTTGCATGGCAATCCCTACTCACTCACATTGATATCTATTGATGGGCATCTCCATAGCCCGTTGATACGCCTAGTTGATGTGAGACTATCTTCTCCCTTTTTGTCTCCTCCACAACCACCATTCTATTCCACCTATAGTGCTATGTCCATGTCTCACGCTCATGTATTGCGTGAAGATTGAAAAAGTTTGAGAACATTAAAAGTATGAAACAATTGCTTGGCTTGTCATCGGGGTTGTGCATGATTTGAATACTTTGTGTGGTGAAGATGGAGCATAGCCAGACTATATGATTTTGTAGGGATAACTTTCTTTGGCCATGTTATTTTGAAGAGACATAATTGCTTAGTTAGTATGCTTGAAGTATTATTACTTCTATGTCAATATTAAACTTTTGTCTTGAATCTTTCGGATCTGAATATTCATACCACAATTAAGAGAATTACATTGAAATTATGCCAAGTAGCATTCCACGTCAAAAATTCTGTTTTTATCATTTACCTACTCGACGACGAGAAGGAATTAAGCTTGGGGATTCTTGATACGTCTCCAACGTATCTATAATTTTTGATTGTTCCATGTTATATTATATTCTGTTTTGGACATTATTGAGATTTATTATAAACTTTTATATTATTTTTGGGACTAACCTACTAACCGGAGGCCCAGCCCAGAATTGCTTTTTTTTGCCTATTTTAGGGTTTCACAGAAAAAGAATATCAAACGGAGTCCAAACGGAATGAAACCTTCAGGAACGTGATTTTCTGAACGAACATGATCCAGAGGACTTGGACCCTACGTCAAGACATCAACCAGGAGGCCATGAGGTAGGGGGCGTGCCTAC
>NC_041382.1:570240117-570259673 GCF_002162155.2 Triticum dicoccoides
CCTTGTTGCTCCACCAATGTACTCCTTCCTCCTATATATACCTACGTACCCCCAAACTACCAGATACGAAGCCAAAACCCTAATTCCACCGCCATAACTTTCTGTATCCACAAGTCCCATCTTGGGGCCTGTTCCGGAGCTCCGCCGGAGGGGGCATCGATCACGGAGGGCTTCTACCTCAACACCATAGCCCTTCCGATGAAGTGTGAGTATTTTACCTCAGACCTACGGGTCCATAGTTATTAGCTAGATGGCTTCTTCTCTCTTTTTGGATCTCAATACGAAGTTCTCCCCCTATCTTGTGTAGATCTATTCGATGTAATCTTCTTTTGCGGTGTGTTTGTTGAGACCGATGAATTGTGGGTTTATGATCAAGTTTATCTATGAACAATATTTGAATCTTCTCTGAATTCTTTTATGTATGATTGGTTATCTTTGCAAGTCTCTTTGAATTATCAGTTTGGTTTGGCCTACTAGATTGATCTTTCTTGCAATGGGAGAAGTGCTTAGCTTTGGGTTCAATCTTGCGGTATCCTTTCCCAGTGACAGTAGGGGCAGCAAGGCACGTATTGTATTGTTGCCATCGAGGATAACAAGATGGAGTTTTCATCATATTGCATGAGTTTATCCCTCTACATCATGTCATCTTGCTTAAAGCGTTACTCTGTTCTCTTGAAGTTAGTACTCTAGATGCATGCTCGATAGCGGTCGATGTGTGGAGTAATAGTAGTAGATGCAGGCAGGAGTCGGTCTACTTGTTTCGGACGTGATGCCTATATACATGATCATACCTAGATATTCTCATAACTATGTTCAATTCTGTGAGTTGCTCAACAATAATTTGTTTACCCGCCGTGAATACTTATGCTCTCGAGAGAAGCCACTAGTGAAACCTATGGCCCCCGGGTCTTTCTTCCATCATATTAATATTTCAATACTTAGTTATTTACTTTGCCTTTTACTTTACTTTGCATCTTTATCATAAAAATACTAAAAAAAATTATATTATCATATCTACCAGATCTCACTCTCGTAAGTGACTGTGTAGGGATTGACAACCCCTTATCGCGTTGGTTGCGAGGATTTATTTGTTTGTGTAGGTACGAGGGACTCGTGCATGGCCTCCTACTGGATTGATACCTTGGTTCTCAAAAACTGAGGGAAATACTTACGCTACTCTGCCGCATCACCCTTTCCTCTTCAAGGGAAAACCAACGCAAGTGCTCAAGAGGTAGCAACGCATAACTTACAAATAATGGACGAATCGATTAGACACACACTCGTGTGTAGTGGCACTATGATTGCTCGCTCACGATAGTACATACTCCGTACCATAGTTCCCTCTCTAGCTAGGCTGTTTTATATATTGCCATTGTGATGGACGATATACATGAGCAAGGCGCCGAGTCCTCAGTATGACCATTGGTGTTGAGCCAGGTGAATACATGCTCGACGTTCGCGGAGGCCTCCATCAAATGTCCAAACAGTAATGTCAGGCATCACCAGGGCGCGCGGGTGACGGGCTCGCCGTTTGCGTTGCACCATGAGCAGGACTTTGATTGAGAGGGCGACGTGCATGCATTAGCATGGTTTGACAGTGTGAGCATGAGTGTCTGGATGCGTACATGCTACTTGCCTCTATGGACGATGTGCGCTAGTGTGTGCATCACGTATAATATAATGATCAAAGTGAGCTATCAACACAAGTTCGATGACCGCTAACACATTTTAATCGGTAATAAATGACCATGATTGAAGGGGAATACAAATTTCCTTCGTCTTGTGTCCTCGAGCTCTTGACAAACCAATGCAACATACGGTTGTCCGGCCACTCCATCCCAGAGCTCTCACAAAGCGTCATTCATGCCACCGCGCCGCACACTAACCGGTAAGGAAGCGATGGCATCCCTCCACGCCGAGTTCCTCACCGTCCACGACCGCACACGAAAATGGTAGGGAAGAGATGGAATCCCATCGTGCCGAGTTCATCGCTGCTCACAACCTCGCACCTACGTGGGCGGAATTTGAAGCTGCCTAGGCCGAATGGGCGGTAGAGCAAGAGGCGGCCAAAGCCACACAGAGGGAGCGGAGAAGTCAGACAACACTCAAGAAAAGAGAGGCCCATCGCCGCAAGAAAGAAGAGGACACATGCGCTGCTGCGGAGAGGTCGGCGGAGATCCAAGCACGGTGGGGTGTAGCCGACGAAGCCGGGAAGGAGAACGGCAGCGTCTGGCCAGCATGTGAGAAGTAGTAGTACTAGTAGCAGTTAGTGTGTATGTCTGTGTCTGAGTACGAGCATGTACCGGTACTACTATTTACTAATGTAGTTTTTAGAGCAAATTACCAGTACATTAGCCTAGACTCAATGGAAAAATTCCTATCCTATGCATCAAATGGCATCTCTTTCTCTATAGGAATTGAGATGCATGTCATCTCACTTCCTATGATTTTCATATTCCTATAAAATTCCTATCCTATGAACGAAAGGAGGCCTCTACTGGAGTAACTACTGTAGCTAGCAGTACTGCTGGTACAGTAGTTTTCTTCAAGAAGCGGAATTCAATGAAGTCATGATGGTTCCTTCGTCCGAGAAACTTCATAGTGGGAAAGGTTGGGCCTGTGATTTGATGGCTCATTAGTCATTATTACTGTGGCACGACGACCGGGGTGACTCTCCCTTGGAGTTCTGCATGCATGGCAAGTGGACCAGGATGGTCGACATTCCACATGTTGGCGAAAAGAAGTATTCTTTCTGATATCGAGGAACAAGGAAACCACGTGGTATAGTATCACTACTGATTTATTTTTTTTCTGATGAATGCTAGCGTTTCAACGCTTACGACGAAGGAGTGCCAAACACGGCATGTGCTGGATGTCCCACACGTCAGCGAAAGGAGTGGGACATGAACAGCGTGGTGGAGCGTCTCCACTTCTTCCACTTCTGGGTCGGAGACCACATGTAGTAGTACTAGTGGTATGAACGATACAAAGTGTGACCCAGAGAGAAAGACACGCCTAGTTGGAAGGTCTCGGGGCATACACGTAAACAAATATAAAACCTAATATGTGCCTCCAATTAATATAGTAGTAGTAGAGTACTTAGGCACGTGCTCCATAACATCACCATGCATTGCATGTACAACATTTAGTGGTATGTAGTAAGAGACAAATGCCTATATGCCACGCATGTTCATACTAGTTGTGCCTTTCTACTTCACTTACTGTGCTACATTACTCAAGTTCGTACGTCAACTCCTGGGTACATGTCTGTCTCGTGGTTCCAGTCCCACGTGTTCTTCATAGATGGATCGATCCATATCATCGCAGTTAGTGTGGCTCCCCACGATGGAGACTCATCCAAACTATGGCCAGCCTCGACGCGGAGCAGTCGCGTGCACTGGGAAGTGGTGCTCTCTCGGCCGTCGCGCTGCTTCAAAGCTGGCGCCAGTGAGAGGTCACCTCCGCTCTGGCCGGGCATTAATGCGGCACTGACGCTCCAGGGCGACGCTGACCGTTTCATGCGGGGAAGCGCGCTGGGAAGGGAGTATTGGTTTTGAACCGTTTCAGGTGTAGTACTGGTAGTTTGCAAAACTACTCAATTATTGCACTTAGTTTTCTAAGAGATTGTGGTAAAAAAACGTTACTCCACAGCCCGCTTCCCTTCTCCTTCCTCTTCCACCGCATGCGCACGTCCACGGGAAGCGACCGGTCAACCCTTATATAGGAGTGCTAGCACAAAAAGATGCATGCATGACCACTAAAATTTCCAAATTAAAGCTCCATGTCGTTACCTTCGGCCGGCCATGGCTACCGGGCGACGGCGACCAGAGAAGAGGCGGCGGGAGGGCAATGAATGCAGCTACTATTTGGGTTCGCCGTCTGGCTTAAATAAATGCGCACCATCACGTGTACCCGCAGGTGCACAAATTGTAACATACATGTCTGCTTAAGAGGGCGTCACGTAACTGGTGTGTGTGTGTGAGATTCTGAGAGACTGAGTGCGTGTGTGCGACTCTACTCTTCGGACATGTACTCAACCTTTTGCATCGGGATATAAGTATAATGGTATTACACTTTAGCTAGTGATTTACGTGGCCATGTTAACGTGGCTGTGTAAAAAAAGTCACTTCCTGCTCGTGATTTGTGTTATATAATTACAAGCAAGATGCTCATGCATTGCACGAAACATCAGTTTGCATTTTTTTACAAAACACCTATTGTGATTGACCCATGCAGGTGTAATCCCATGTGTAAAAACTAATGATATCTCGAGAATTTTATCGGAAAACTGGTATCTCGAGAATTTCATCGAAAAAATGAAAGATGAGAGATAAGGTGAGGAGGAGTGGAGCATGGTGGTGACTGGTGGTCGGACCGGGCGAAGGCATGGGGATGGACGGCGTCAGAAGGCGGCAGCGGCAACCATGCTAGATTGTTCCAGAGACTTCCTTTTTTAATTGCTCAGCAATGAGGTTGTGGGAGATAAGGATGTGGAGAGAGGTGCGGGTATCTTTTGTAAAATTATCATAGTTTGCTTTCTATCCGTCAGATATAGATCGGGTGGTCTATATTACAAGATGGCAGGCACACCATCATCACCAACACGGTTTTTTATAAGAGTAGAGATGATAAGTTTGCTAACTACTAAAGTAAAGTTGAATTTGTCCATGTTATACAAGTAAATTAAGGTGATTGTTTACCATACGGGTAAGGTTGGACGAAGGGTGGTAGGAACAAATGCTCCGCCTAGAGCATGTGTGTGTGAGATGGAGTCTTAGTGTGTGCGTGTGTGTCTAGGGGGTGGGTGGGTGCGTGATACGTCTCCAATGTATCTATAATTTTTGATTGCTCCATGCTAAATTATCTATTGTTTTGGACATTATTGGGCTTTATTATCCACTTTTATATTATTTTTGGGACTAACCTATTAACCGGAGGCCCAACCCAGAATTGCTGTTTTTTTGCTTGTTTTAGGGTTTCAAAGAAAAGGAATATCGAGTCCAAACGGAATGAAACCTTCGGGAACGTGATTTTCTCAATGAACAAGACCCAGGAGACTTGGACCCTACATCAAGACACAAAAGAGGAGGCCATGAGGTAGGGGGCGCGCCTACCCCCCTGGCACGCCTTCCACCCTCGTGGGCCCTGTCGGTGTCAAAACCGGCGGATCTCGGGTAGTGGGTCCCAAACTGTGCATCTAGGCTGGATGGTAACAGGAGGCAGGGAACACGATGTTTTACCCAGGTTCGGGCCCTCTTGATGGAGGTAAAACCCTACGTCCTGCTTGATTAATATTGATGATATGGGTAGTACAAGAGTAGATCTACCACGAGATCAAGGAGGCTAAACCCTAGAAGCTAGCCTATGGTATGATTGTTGTATATGGAGTTGTATATGCTATCGACTAGCCTAGCCCTGGTTTATATAATGCACCAGAGGCCTAGGTTAACAAGAGTCCTAGCCGAATACGCCGGTGGGGAGAAGTCCTTGTCTTGATCTCCAAGTCTTGTGGAATATTCCTTGTATGCGGCAGCTGTCCGAACTGGCCCATGAGTATACGTCCATGGGGGTCCTCGGCCCAATCTAATAGATCGGGAGATGACGTGGTGAGTACCCCCTAGTCCAGGACACCGTCAGTAGCCCCCTGAACAGGTCTTCAAGTTAGGGACGCTCCTCGATTCTTCCGAACTGTTCTTCATCTTCGGTCGTCGGTCTTGAAAACTGGTTCAACAAATCTTCTTTATATTCGATCCTGAGGATCGCCGAAATGCATTCGACGACTTCACACGTCGGGTATCCGAGGAGCCCCTTTAAGTTTCCGGCCTTTATCAATGCCTTGTTATTTTTATGCCACACCTCGGGTTTGAAGTTGTTTCCGGGTGGCAGTGTCCTCTTGCGTCCGAGCTCCAACGCTGGACTGCATTAGAGGTATCTTTTGCAGCCGAGCACCTATGTCGGACTGCTTTCCGAGCTCCAACACCGGAATGTATCCGAGCTCCAACGCCGGATTGTGTCCAAGCTCCAACACCGGACTATATCCGAGGTGTCATATCACCTTGGTTCAAAAAAGTTGAAGGAGTTTAGCCGAGCTTAATGCCGGAAATGCCCTCTATGGAGCTAGCCACTAGCGCCCGAGCTTTATGCCGGACTGCTTCCGAGGTGGTGCACCACCCCGACTATGGGCCGATTTTTTGTCAATATTTTTTATTGGTGCAATTTATTCTCTACCGAGATATATAGCCAGTAGCCCTCAAGGTGTGTATCGGTCTAAAACCCGAGATGCACATGAAGGATGACATAAGACCGCTGATCCCAGTAGCCGCTGAGACTCAGGTTGATTTGCAAAATCGGACTGAGGATCAAGTCCTAGCTCGGCAGAATACTTCGGGACACAAAAGCGGCGTGCTCAGTCCTCGAGACTCAGGTTGGGTGCGGCCGACCAACCTGAGGATCAAAATCTCCTCGGAAACTATATTGCACATAAAATTTTCTACATTGGACAAGCAATGCAGTAGCCCCCGAGACACTGGTCGGGTGGCAACACCAGATCAGGGGATCGATGTGCCCCTTTAATATTTGCAAATAATAAGCCCGAAGCCCAATAGCCCCCGAGCCTTAATGCGGGCACGAGTGGCCGAATTAAGGATCAATATCCGTAGTAAAATCACAAATTATGTGTAATGACTCTATGTATCCAAGTACTTTACGTCATTAATGCTCGGATCCACATTGTACAAAACTTTGCTGACCGACCATCGGCTTCCACCTCCTCGGCCAGTAGCCAAGGAGTGTTTGTCCTACTTTATAAAGCCTTTATGAGGGCAAAGATTTACAACAAACAAGGCAATCTGGCCATACGGTTTTATAAACAAAGGTACGCAGAGAGTTATATTACTGTTTAACAGAAGAAATGTCTTCCAAAGAAAATAGTCCCGCTATCGGTTCCTTTATTTGGGTTGTCATGCTAAGCATGATCATTAAACCTCAGCTCTAATGTAAGAGCAAAATATTGAGGATTTAGTTTGGGAGGCCAGTTAATAGCCCCTGGTAGTGTTCGGCGACAGTCGGGGTCAAGCCGTAAACACTTCGGCCAATGTTATGAACGGCCCATCATTTAACATAGCCATCGGATCGCTGACCAGTTTACGCTTATTGTGAAAGTCAGTTTTCGGCTTTCTCCACTGAGGTGCTTAACCATGTGAGCTGGAAGCACAATCGCAGTGGTTCTCCCTTTGCACGCCTAGCCGAACAAAATGGAACGTAGGAAGCAAGTGCAGGAGCCGGGCAACCCAACTATTGACCGAAGAAACAATTCGAAACTGATGCATATATAGCAATATCTGAGAATGTTTTTGCCGAATCCCTAAAGGTGTCCGGCGTTGCACTGCGAGACTAATGCTGGAAAAGCACAAATAGTTTGAAAGTGCCAAAAAGCTTGGAAAACCAAGAAACGTCAGTAAAAACATGACGTCCGAACAACATCAAGTGTTCGGTGCCAATCCGAAAGTTGGTCTTAGAAAAAGGAAGTGCTTCTGTCGTGCTTTAACATGATACATCCTATCTCAAGACTTCGAGCGGGTCAGCCTACGGCTTCAACCTCCTATCTCGAGGGTGGAGTACTTCTCATCAGGCCAGTTTAGCAAACTAAACTCTAGCGGCTTTGAGAGAGAAATTAGGCTCCCCGGCTAGTGACCGCACACTCGTGTCGAAAAAGGAGTGATAAATAATAATAAAACTTTGCAACGACTAAGAAGAAGAACACTTATTATAAAACGGCTCAAATAAACTTAAGAGCCCCCAAGTGACTTGGGTAGAAGAATGATTGCATGTACCGAAGTACTTATATCATATCTATGTTCAACCGAACTTTAAACGCGTCTTAACCGACCGTCAGCTTCTCCCTCTTCGGTCAAGGACTGAAAAGTGTTATGTACTCCATCGGTCGAGAATATCGACGGTGTTTCCAATAACCAGGCAATCAAGCCATAAGGCTGTAACGGACAAAGCGCGCTCAGGGAAATTATGCTATATTACCGTGAAGTGTAAGAAGCATCTTCGAAGAAAATAGTACCCCCACTGATACCTTTCTTCGGTGCTCATTGTTATTATGAGACTTGTGCAATAGATTTTTTGTACTCATGAGTTCTGTTGTGTGCCGACCATCATTGAATAACTATAAGAGCGCTAGCTTTCGGCTTCACCCAGTCTGAGGTCCGGCTCGGGTGACCCGATCGTGACAATCGCAGAGGTGCTCCCTTTACTCCCTAGCCGAACAATAGGGAACGTAGGGGTAAACACAGGAGCGAGGCAACCCAGCTTGCAAATCGCTTAAATCAATATGGTGCATATTGTGGCATAATACACGAACAAGGAACGAAGCCGTACAAGTATAATCATATGCAAGTGGAAAAGCTTCATGAAGGAAGCCCCCAAATGAATTGGGTATTTGAATTTATGCGTTACAAACAAAGTTTGGACAAGGAAAAAATTTACAAGCAACTTTTTTCCAAAAAAGTACAATGCTTGGTCGAACCGAACACAAGTTAGATAAAGCTTTGAGCATGAAAGCGACTTAGCTGGTTAATGTGTTCGGTATAGATGACGTGGTCCGAGCTTGATGCGGGGCAAGGTTCCATCCCTCAAGCCGGTCCCGAGGTGGCGGAGCGGAGGGCTTGACACGCCGAAGTGGTGACATAGCACGATCAATGCAGACCGGCAGAGTGACACCGAAGTCCCTGGATCATTTTCCTGTGCACAAAAAATAGTGCAAACCGGAGATAATAGTAATAATGATAATTAAAAAAAATCATTGCATAATAAATAATTTATGAAAAGTGAGTAATAAAAGAAATATGGCCTAGTGCCGAAGTCAAGTCGATGTAGGGCGTCGGCGCGATGCGGTAAAGGCGTGGCAAAGCCTGAATTCACAGGTCAGTCTGAGCTCCGGATGCAGCGTTCGCCGGACTATGTACGGAAACAGATCGAAGCACCACGCGACCGTCGTTAATGCGGTCACCATTTGATAGACCTATGTACATATGATGGACAAGCCAGAGTAATAATTCCTTGGGAAAAACGAACCCAAACAAGCAAAAAAAATATTGGGATTAATAGCACCTGGTTTATTTGTTGTAGCAATCCGAAGGAAGGTGATTCCCAAAATTGGGACTCAATCCGCACACCCATTGCCTGATGGGCGATAAAACGACGGCATGGCAATGCTGGTAAAGGTTGACTCGCCGAGGCAAAGCCCTCGGCCCAGCTAACGTGATGGACCTGGTCGGCTAGTGATGCCGAAGTGTCCGGAGTAGGTTGATGAAGAGATGGTGAAGCCCCCGGTCCAGCCGAGATGTCGAAGCCTCGATGTCAGCCGATGAGTCGAAGTAGGTCAGCGTGATGGACACCAGCTTGAAGAAGCAATAGTGCGGCCCTGTCGATGCAGGTCATGACGTGGTCGATGCCGACTTGATGAAGCGACCGTGCGGCGATGCCGGTATGCCCGCTCCGTGTAATCCGTGGGGCGGCGATGTTGATGATGATTTATCCTTCGCGATGCCGGACTCTTGTTAGGCTTGCCGAGATGATGATCCGAAGAAGTTGAGCTCGGCTAAAGTGACGACGTGTCTAGCGCAGATCGGCAGCCGTGGAGTAATATTGTCAGACTGATTTGACACCAGCATGATGTTGAAGATCATGTTCAAAAGATCTTAAAGTTAGTGGTATGTGTTCGGGAACGAAACACAATACCCCATACAAAACTTCCTTCAAAAGGGATGTCCGAAATCCTGTTCATAAAAAAGACGAACTCGGGTCGGAATCGTTTTCGCACAGAAAACAGATCCGAAAAGTGATGCACTAATCGGAAGGTTCCCGGAGTTTGGACGGTCGGATCGAGCTGAAATTTTGAGAGGTGGTAGATATAGGAATTCCGCAGCCGATCAACGGTTGGATCTTTCAAAGGACGTCCGAGCTAGAAGCTGGATACCATGCCCTAAACTCATCCAGATTCTCGTCCAGATTTGACAGGGCTCCGGTATATCATAGATTGCCAGAGATTCCTCCATCGGAACTCGACGAAATTTTCCAAGGTTGTTGTAGACTCGATTCCGCACAATCCCACCAAAGCGATCGTTAAAGCGATGCTCGAGCAGGCGGTGGCCGCGGATACGCGTTCGCTGTTTGGAAAAACAGCACGGTCGCTTGAGGGCAATGTTGACGTTGAGCCCCCGAGCTCCATAGATGATTCCTCCATGATCTTGCTAGAGATCGGAGTTGATGTTTGATGAAGGCCCTCGTCCGAACATGGTGATCCGAACACGGGGCGCAATTCTTGGTCGAACCAAGGTGACTAGTCGAGCTGGTGACGAAGATGCCAAAGTCGCAGTTGATCTGCAGGCGAGCCATCGATCCTTTTGTCGATCACACATCGGAATTCTCAATGAAAGCACCAATGTCGGTGTCAAAACCGGCGGATCTCGGGTAGTGGGTCCCGAACTGTGCGTCTAGGCCGGATGGTAACAGGAGGCAGGGAACATGATGTTTTACCCAGGTTCGGGCCCTCTTGATGGAGGTAAAACCCTACGTCCTGCTTGATTAATATTGATAATATGGGTAGTACAAGAGTAGATCTACCACGAGATCAAGGAGGCTAAACCCTAGAAGCTAGCCTATGGTATGATTGTTGTATATGGAGTTGTATATGCTATCGACTAGCCTGGCCCTGGTTTATATAATGCACCAGAGGCCTAGGTTAACAAGAGTCCTAGCCGAATACGCTGGTGGGGAGAAGTCCTTGTCTTGATCGCCAAGACTTGTGGACTATTCCTTGTATGCGGCAGCTGTCTGAACTGTCCCTTGAGTGTACGGCCATGGGGGTCCTCGGCCCAATCTAATAGATCGGGAGATGACGTGGTGAGTACCCCCTAGTCCAGGACACCGTCAGGCCCCCTGTTGCTCCACCGACGTACTCCTTCCTCCTATATATTCCTACGTACCCCCAAATGATCACATATGGAGCCAAAACCCTAATTCCACCACCGCAAATTTCTATATCCAGGAATTCCCATCTTGGGGCCTGTTCCGGAGCTCCGCCGGAGGGGGCATCGATCACGGAGGGCTTCTACATCAACACCATAGCCCCTCCGATGAAGTGTGAGTAGTTCACCTCAGACCTACGGGTCCATAGTTAGTACCTAGATGGCTTCTTCTCTCTTTTTGGATCTCAATATAATGTTCTCCCCCTCTCTTGTGGAGAACTATTCGATGTAATCTTCTTTTTGCGGTGTGTTTGTTGAGAGCGATGAATTGTGGGTTTATGATCAAGTCTATCTATGAACAATATTTGAATCTTCTCTGAATTCTTTTATCATGTTGAGAGCGATTCAAGCACCTGGAGTTTCGTCTCGAAATCCTCTTTCCGTTTAACCAACTTAAACAAGTTTTTGCTTCCATAAAAATTGCCTTAGATCCAGAATAGTAAATGAAGCCTGTTTCTTTTGTTGTTTGTCTTTCGTTGCTTCGTTCGATTTGATTCTTTTTGCCAACCGGAGTTCTTAAGTTGAACTTTCTGGTTAGATCTCTTATTTGAGTTTTACCCGTGCATTAGTTGAGTACTTATTGTGTGTTTGTTTGTTTGCGATAGTGTACCCGGAGTGCGCCGCTTGTTAGTTTGAATCGCTAGGTTTCCCGGATCATCAGAAAGGCAAGTAACACTTTGATCATACCTCCTACTACCCAGTTTTATTGCATTAGATCAATCCTCACACATTGCATGATTAGGATCTAATTAAATTGTGGGTTTGGGGAGTAGTTGAGGTAGAACCTATTACCTATTTATTATCAAACCTTTGGGAGTTACTCTACGTTTGCTTATGATTGCTATGCTATGCTAGTAGACGTGGATTGGGTGAGTGTATCCATGACAGATGTGAGCTTTGTTAATTAATGGTTTATTTAAGGTGGCAACCTAAACACACATATAGGTGGATTGAGGAACCTGGGTATTCCAGCGATTGCCTGTTTTCTTTTGGACCGCCACCCAGGCTCAAAGGGATCATGAGATTATTCATACTAGAAACTTCCGTGTGCAGCCACAAGCGATTATGGGCTCTAGCATAGTTGACTAAGTCGTGCGAACTCTTACAGTGGTACACTAGAAGATGTAGGGGATGTAGGTTGGTACGGTCTACCCGTTCGTAAGGTGCTAGCGCTTGTGAAAGACTATGTCTCGGTCATCCGTTTCTCAAACACCATGCAGTGCGAGAAAACCCACAGAGGAGATCGAGTCTTGTGGGGAAAAGTGCGCAAACCTCTACAGAGTGTATAAACTAATCATGGTTAGCCGTGTCCCCGGTTATGGACATCTTGAGTATCTAGTACCTGGATTATCATGTGAATCTCAACATGTTACTCTAAAAATTAATTTTGCTGGGTTTTGTTTAATGATGATGTTTAATTGGGATTGAGAATGCTGTCAACCATTCTCAATGTTTAACAACCACCATGATAGTTAAATAAATTTATTCCTTTGCAGTAGGGAAAAATTGGCTTTACGCAAAATTGTAACCATAGAGCTTTCCACCAGCCAAATATGCATATAGAATAGCTGTTTCATTCCATTACTCTCTATGTGTTACATTGCCAGCATATTCCATGTGCTGACCCGTTTTTGGGCTGCAACGTTAATGTTGCAGACTTTTCAGACGATGATTAAGGAGTTTTAGGTCGTGGTTCTATACTCAGTGATGCCGTTGGAGTTGATGGACTCACTTATCTTCCAAGCCTTCCGCTGTTATCGTTATTAGATGGCCTTAAGCCATATTTATTGTAATAAGTTCTCTTTTGAGACACTCGATGTAATAAGTGTGTGATTGCTACTCTGCTATAAGTCCTTCAAGTACTGTGTGGTGTCAGCATTACTGATCCAGGGATGACACCACACCATAAAGATTGGACCATTTGAGGTCTGGTCGCTACATCATGTAGTTGACATATTATTAGTGGCAAAGCCACCGTTCATAATTCTTTCATACATGTCACTCATGAGTCATCGCATATCCCGGTACACCGCCGGAGGCATTCATATAGAGTCATATTTTGTTCTAAGTATTGAGTTGTAATTGTTGAGTTGTAAGAAAATAAAAGTGTGATGATTATCATTATTAGAGCATTGTCCCAGTAAGGAAAGGATGATGGAGACTATGATTTCCCCACAAGTCGGGATGAGACTCCGGACGAAAAATAAAAAAAAGGGAGAAAGAAAAGAGGC
The DNA here is from genome assembly GCF_002162155.2 of Triticum dicoccoides. Classification (NCBI taxonomy): domain Eukaryota; kingdom Viridiplantae; phylum Streptophyta; class Magnoliopsida; order Poales; family Poaceae; genus Triticum; species Triticum dicoccoides. The sequence continues at coordinate 570,253,385 of NC_041382.1, forward strand.
CATAAAAATAAGAAATGGCCCAAATAAAAAAATGAGAGAAAAAGAGAGAAGGGGCAATGCTACTATCCTTTTACCACACTTGTTCTTCAAAGTAGCACCATGATATTCATAGTAGAGAGTCTCTCATTTTGTCACTTTCATATACTAGTGGGAATTTTTCATTATAGAACTTGGCTTGTTGATACGTCTCCAACGTATCTGTAATTTTTTATTGCTCCATGCTATATTATCTACTGTTTTGAACATTATTGGGCTTTATTATCCACTTTTATATTATTTTTGGGACTAACCTATTAACCGGAGGCCCAGCCCAGAATTGCTGTTTTTTTCCTGTTTTAGGGTTTCAAAGAAAAGGAATATCAAACGGAGTCCAACTGGAATGAAACCTTCAGGAACGTGATTTTCTCATCGAACACAACTCAGGAGACTTGGACCCTATGTCAAGACACGTAATAGGAGGCCACGAGGTAGGGGGGCGCACCTACCCCCCCCCAGGCGTGCCCTCCACCCTCGTGGCCCCCCTATTGCTCCACCGACATACTTCTTCCTCCTATATATACCCACGTACCCCAAACGATCAGATACGGAGCCAAAACCCTAATTACACCGTCGTAACTTTCTGTATCCATGAGATCCCATCTTGGGGCCTGTTCTAGAGCTCCGCTGGAGGGGGCATCGATCACGGAGGGCTTCTTCATCAACACCATAGCCCCTCCGATGAAGTGTGAGTAGTTTACCTCAGACCTATGGGTCCATAGTTAGTAGCTAGATGGCTTCTTCTCTCTTTTTGGATCTCAATACAATGTTCTCCCCCTCTCTTGTGGAGTACTATTCGATGTAATCTTCTTTTTGCGGTGTGTTTGTTGAGATCGATGAATTGTGGGTTTATGATCAAGTCTATCTATGAACAATATTTGAATCTTCTCCGAATTCTTTTATGTATGATTGGTTATCTTTGCTTGTTATGCCTAGCTAGGGGCGTTAAACGATAGCGCTTGTTGGGAGGCAACCCAATTTTATTTTTATTCCTTGCTTTTTGCTCCTGTTTAGTAATAAATAAATTATATAGCCTCTGTTTTTCTTGTGTTTTTTGTGTTCAATTAGTGTCTGTGCCAAGTAGAACCGTTGGGAAGACTTGGGGAAAGTCTTGTTGAACTTGCTGTAAAAAAACAGAAACTTTAGCGCTCACGAGAACTGCTGTAATTTTTATTTGGAAATTGATATTTAGTTAATTATTTTTGCATATGATTAATAGATAAATTCGTCACGTCCAGAAATTTATTTTAGAATTTTTGGGGTTCCAGATCTTGCGCTAGCTACAGATTACTACAGACTGTTCTGTTTTTGACACATTCTGTTTTTCGTGTGTTGTTTGCTTGTTTTGATGAATCTATGGCTAGTAAAATAGTTTATGAACAATAGAGAAGTTGGAATACAGTAAGTATAACACCCATATAAATAAAGAATGATTTCATTATAGTACCTTGAGGTGGTCTTTTGTTTTGTTTCGCTAACGGAGCTCACGAGATTTTCTACTTTAAGTTTTGTGTTGTGAATTTTTCAAGTTTTGGGTAAAGATTCGATGGATTATGGAACAAGGAGTGGCAAGAGCCTAAGCTTGGGGATTCCCATGGCACCCCCAATATAATCTAAGGACACCTAAAAGCCAAAGCTTGGGGATGCCCCGGAAGGCATCCCCTCTTTCGTCTACTTCTATCGATAACTTTACTTGGAGCTATATTTTTATTCGCCGCATGATATGTGTTTTATTTGGAGAGTCTTGTATTATTTGAGTCTTTCCTTGTTAGTTTACCACAATCATACTTGCTGTACACACATTTTGAGAGAGCCATACATGATTTGGAATTTGTTAGAATACTCTATGTGCTTCGCTTATATCTTTTGAGTTATATAATTTTGCGCTAGTGCTTCACTTTTATCTTTTCGAGCACGGTGGTGAATTTTTTTATAGAAACTATTGATCTCTCATGCTTCACTTCAATTATTTTGAGAGTCTTAATATCATGGTAATTTGCTTAAATCCTAATATGCTTGGTATGCAAGAATAAAACTTTTTTATGAGTGTGTTGAATACTAAGAAAAGTTTGATGCTTGATGATTGTTTGGAGACATAGTTAGTAGCTAGATGGCTTCTTCTCTCTTTTTGGATCTCAATACAATGTTCTCCCCCTCTCTTGTGGAGAACTATTCGATGTAATCTTCTTTTTGCGGTGTGTTTGTTGAAACCGATGAATTGTGGGTTTATGATCAAGTCTATCTATGAACAATATATGAATCTTCTCTGAATTCTTTTATGTATGATTGGTTATCTTTGCAAGTCTCTTTGAATTATCAGTTTGGTTTGGCCTACTAGATTGATCTTTCTTGCAATGGGAGAAGTTCTTAGCTTTGGGTTCAATCTTGCGGTGTCCTTTCCCAGTGACAGTAGGGGGAGCAAGGCACGTATTGTATTGTTGCCATCGAGGATAACAAGATGGAGTTTTCATCATATTGCATGAGTTTATCCCTCTACATCATGTCATCTTGCTTAAGGCGTTACTCTGTTTTTAACTTAATACTCTAGATGCATGCTGGATAGCGGACGATGAGTGGAGTAATAGTAGTAGATGCAGGCAGGAGTCGGTCTACTTTTATCGGACGTGATGCCTATATACATGATCATGCCTAGATATTCTTATAACTCTGCTCAATTCTGTCAATTTTTCAATAGTAATTTGTTCGCCCACCGTAGAATACTTATGCTCTCGAGAGAAGACACTAGTGAAACCTATGGCCCTCGGGTCTATCTTCATCATATTAACCTCCTACTACTTAGTTATTTGCTTTGCTTTTACTTTACTTTGCATCTTTATCACAAAAATACCAAAAATATTATCTTATCATATCTATCAGATCTCACTCTCGTAAGTGGCCGTGTAGGGATTAACAACCCTTTATCGCGTTGGTTGCGAGGATTTATTTGTTTTGTGCAGGTGCGAGGGACTCGCGCGTAGCCTCCTACTGGATTGATACCTTGGTTCTCAAAAACTGAGGGAAATACTTACGCTACTTTGCCGCATCATCCCTTCCTCTTTGGGGAAAACCAACGCAGTGCTCAAGAAGTAGCAAGAAGGATTTCTGGCGCCGTTGTCGGGGAGGTCTACACAAAAGTCAACATACCAAGTACCCATCACATACCCTTATCTCCCGCATTACATTATTTGCCATTTGCCTCTAGTTTTCCTCTCCCCCACTTCACCCTTGCCGTTTTATTCGCCCTCTCTCCCTATCCTCCCTCTCTTTCTCTATTCTCCTGTTTTTGCCCACTTGCTTTTTGTTTCCTTGTGTGTTAGTTTGCTTGCTTGTCACGATGGCTCAAGATAACACTCAATTGTGTGACTTCACCAATACCAACAACAATGATTTTATTAGCACTCCGATTGCTCCTCTTACCGATGCTGAATCTTGTGAAATTAATACTGCTTTGCTGAATCTTGTCATGAAAGATCCGTTTTCCGGCCTTCCTAGTGAAGATGCCGCTACCCATCTAAATAGCTTCGTTGATTTGTGTGATATGCAAAAGAATAAAGATGTGGATAATGATATTGTTAAATTGAAGCTATTTCCTTTTTCGCTTAGAGATCGTGCTAAAGCTTGGTTTTCGTCTTTGCCTAAAAATAGTATTGATTCAAGGAACAAATGCAAAGATGCTTTTATCTCTAAGTATTTTCCTCCCGCTAAGACCATCTCACTTAGAAACAATATTATGAATTTTAAGCAACTTGATCATGAACATGTTGCACAAGCTTGGGAGAGAATGAAACTAATGATACGTAATTGCCCTACTCATGGTTTAAATTTGTGGATGATTATACAAAAAATTTATGCTGGATTGAATTTTGCTTCTAGAAATCTTTTAGATTCGGCCGCGGGAGGCACTTTTATGGAAATCACTTTAGGAGAAGCTACTAAACTCCTAGATAATATTATGGTTAATTATTCTCAATGGCATACTGAAAGATCTACTAATAAAAAGGTGCATGCGATAGAAGAAATTAATGTTTTGAGTGGAAAGATGGATGCTTATGAAATTATTTGCTAGTAAGAGTGTTTCTTCTGATCCTAATGATATGCCCTTGTCTACTTTGATTGAGAATAATAATGAATCTATGGATGTGAATTTTGTTGGTAGGAACAATTTTGGTAACAACGCATATAGAGGAAATTTCAATCCTAGGCCTTATCCTAGTAATCCCTCTAATAATTATGGTAATTCCTACAACAATTCTTATGGAAATTATAATAACATGCCCTCTAATTTTGAATCTAATATTAAAGAATTTATTACTTCACAAAAGAATTTTAATACTTTGATTGAAGAAAAATTGCTTAAGATTGATGAGTTGGCTAGGAACGTTGATAGAATTTCTCTTGAAGTTGATTCTTTGAAACTTAGATCTATTCCACCTAAACATGATATCAATGAGTCTCTCAAATCCATGAGAATTTCCATTGATGAGTGCAAAGAAAGAACCGCTAGGATGCATGCTAAGAAAGATGCCTCTATAAGAGCGTCTTCTACTAGTGCCTATGGAAATAAAGATGAAGATCTAAAAGTTATTGATGTGTCCCCTATTAAATCTTTGTTTTGCAATATGAATCTTGATAATGATGGGACTGAATATGATCCACCTTTACCTAGAAGGCGTTCCAAGAATTCGGAATTTTTTTATCTTGATGCTAAAATTGATAAAAGTGGTATGGAAGAAATTAAAATCCTAGATGTTGCTAAACCCACTATTATGGATTTCAAGGAATTTAACTATGAAAATTGATCTTTTATTGATTGTATTTCCTTGTTACAATCCATGCTAAATTCTCCTCATGCTTATAGTCAAAATAAAGCGTTTACTAAACATATCGTTGATGCCTTGATGCAATCTTATGAAGAAAAACTTGAATTGGAAGTTTCCATCCCTAGAAAACTTTATTATGAGTGGGAACCAACTATTAAAATTAAAATTAAAGATCATGAATGCTATGCTTTATGTGATTTGGGTGCTAGTGTTTCCACGATTCCGAAGACTTTGTGTGATTTGTTAGGTTTCCGTGATTTTGATGATTGCTCTCTAAACTTGAACCTTGCGGATTCCACTATTAAGAAACCTATGGGAAGAATTAATGATGTTATTATTGTTGAAAATAGGAATTATGTGCCTGTAGATTTTATTGTTCTTGACATAGATTGCAATCCTTCATGTCCTATTATTCTTGGTAGACCTTTCCTTAGAATGATTGGTGCAATTATTGATATGATGGAAGGAAATATTAGGGTCCATAGTTAGTAGCTAGATGGCTTCTTCTCTCTTTTTGGATCTCAATACAATGTTCTCCCCCTCTCTTGTGGATAACTATTCGATGTAATCTTCTTTTTGCGGTGTGTTTGTTGAGACCGATGAATTGTGGGTTTATGATCAAGTCTATCTATGAACAATATTTGAATCTTCTCTGTTCTTTTATGTATGATTGATTATCTTTGCAAGTCTCTTCGAATTATCAGTTTGGTTTGGCCTACTAGATTGATCTTTCTTGCAATGGGAGAAGTGCTTAGCTTTGGGTTCAATCTTGCGGTGTCCTTTCCCAGTGACAGTAGGGGCAGCAAGGCACGTATTGTATTGTTGCCATCAAGGATAACAAGATGGGGTTTTCATCATATTTCATGAGTTTATCCCTCTACATCATGTCATCTTGCTTAAGGCGTTACTATGTTTTTTACTTAATACTCTAGATGCATGCTGGATAGCGGTCGATGAGTGGAGTAATAGTAGTAGATGCAGGCAGGAGTCGGTCTACTTGTCTCGGACGTGATGCCTATATTCACGACCATGCCTAGATATTCTCATAACTATGCTCAATTCTGTCAATTGCTCAACAATAATTTGTTCACCCATCGTAGAATACTTATGCCCTCGAGAGAAGCCACTAGTGAAACCTATGGCCCCCGGGTCTATCTTCATCATATTAACCTCGTACTACTTAGTTATTTCCTTTGCTTTTTTACTTTGCTTTTACTTTACTTTGCATCTTTATCACAAAAATACCAAAAATCTTATCTTATCATATCTATCAGATCTCACTCTCGTAAGTGGCCGTGTAGGGATTGACAACCCCTTATCGCGTTGGTTGCGAGGATTTATTTGTTTTGTGCAGGTGCGAGGGACTCGCGCGTAGCCTCCTACTGGATTGATACCTTGGTCCTCAAAACTGAAGGAAATACTTACGCTACTTT
>NC_041382.1:570259915-570275091 GCF_002162155.2 Triticum dicoccoides
CGTGTGTGTGTGTGTGATGCGGGGTCCTCTGTGGTGGATGTAATTTAAGTGTGTGTGGCTTCATCATAGAGAGGTGGTGTGTATGGCAGAGCCACCAACGATGGGGTGCGAGATAGAAAAGGCCCGTATAGAGGGAAGAGAAGGTGTGTGCGCGTGAGAGGAGTCGACATCGAGAGAACGTGTTTGTTCGACAGACACCAAGGAATACTACTATATATCGATGGTGCATGTAGGCAGGAATAAAACGAAGGGATGGTCTTATTAGTTTCGGGGATATAGGGGAAGAGTGAGAGGGGGTACCTAGAAGGAGATTATTAAGTGTGAGTGTGTGTTTTACCCATCCAAACGGAAGTTATGTGCACACAAGAAGAGAATGATTTGATGTGGCGTTAGGGTTGAGGGTAATTAACTACGTATGGAGACATGGAGACCTTGAACATGAATGTGTGAGAGGTATACATGTATACGTGGATCTTTGTGTGTCCGCGCGCGCATGATCGAGATAAAAGAAAGAAGACATAACTCATAAGATCAACGACATTGGAGAGACGGATGACAATATTCATGCATGTGAGAGTGCAGGGAAGAAGGCTCGACAATTGAGCATGTGTTTTTGTCTTCAACAGATAGTGGCCTGGGCTGGAGCATGCATCTATGGCGAGCAGAGGGAGTGAGACACAACGATTGTGAAAAAGAGATCAACCTATAAATGCATGTATGGAGTGACATATATAGTGTGGGTGATAGGAAGCAAGAGTGCGTGCGAGAAAGAAATGTTGACGGAATAACTACAGATAGGTACAGAGATTGAAATGCTAGCTAGAGGGACATCGGCTAGTTTGAGTGTTGGAGATGACCGTTGGGTGGTTCAGAGGGTGAAGTTATGTGTGTGTGAGAGAAAGATAAAAAGAGGGCACTTGACTGCATGTAGAGAGAAACATACATAGTGTGTGTTATAGGAAGCAAGAGTGAGGGTGAGTGTCGGCGTCAAAACCGGCGGATCTCGGGTAGGGGGTCCCGAACTGTGCGTCTAGGCCGGATGGTAACAGGAGGCATGGGACACGAAGTTTTACCCAGGTTCGGGCCCTCTAGATGGAGGTAAAACCCTACGTCCTACTTGATTAATATTGATGATATGGGTAGTACAAGAGTTGATCTACCACGAGATCGGAGAGGCTAAACCCTAGAAGCTAGCCTATGGTATGATTGTTGTTCTGTACGTTGTCCTACGGACTAAAACCCTCCGGTTTATATAGACACTGGAGAGGGTTAGGGTTACACGAAGTCGGTTACAATGGTAGGAGATCCACATATCCGTATCGCCAAGCTTGCCTTCCACGCCAAGGAAAGTCCCTCCCGGACACGGGACGAAGTCTTCAATCTTGTATCTTCATAGTCCAGGAGTCCGGCTGAAGATATAGTCCGGCCATCCGGACACCCCCTAATCTAGGACTCCCTCAGTAGCCCCTGAACCAAGCTTCAATGACGACAAGCCCGGCGCGCAGATTGTCTTCGGCATTGCAAGGCGGGTTCCTCCTCCAAGTACTTCATAGAAGATTTTGAACACAAAGATAGTGTCCGGCTCTGCAAAATAAGTTTCCACATATTGCCATAGAGATAATAATATTTACACAAATCTATTCTGCTGACGTATTTCGTAGTGTGACAACGCACCACGGCCAAGCCTTTATTCGAATCGTTTTATTGTCCCACCTCAGTGCGTCATGCGAGGCTGTTTCCTTGGCACGTCTTGTCGACGCAGAGATCGTGTCCCCTTATTCCGGGATTCTCATCAATACGAGCGTGGATAACCCAACTGCGCCATTGATTACGGCGCTTGCAGATAAGCGAGTTTTACCAGGCTGGTGGGGACACGTAGTTGCGTCCACCCATATAAGGGGATAAGGATCCACCTTTTAACCTACGCCTTCTTCCTCCTTTGCCTATCCATTTTCACGCACTCGAGCTCCAGCGCCCAAGTCCGCACTCCCCACCTCAACCTTCTCCAGCCATGTCCGGAGCGGGAGGCAAGTGGATGGTCTCCTCCGTCACGGAGGGACACAACAAAAAACTGAGGAAGGCCGGGTACTTGTCTGACGACATCGCGTACCGGCTTCCCGAAGAGGGGCAGCTAAGAAGAGGTGACCGGACTGCAAACATGCATCCAAACCCTGGTGAACAAGCAGCTCAAGCTTGTCAATGTAGTCGAGGTTATGCTCATCTGCCGGATCCTCCCGTGTCAACTACGGGCCTTCAATCTGTGGGAGTTCAACCCGGCGCAGCATCGAACTCTGAGCAGGCTCTTCGACACGATGTACGAAGATGCCTGGAAGGTGCTTTTCAAGGGCGCCGAGGCTCCCGCATCCGCTATCGAGGATCGCGGATTCAGCGCGCAGCGTCACGCTAGCGCGGTAAGTTGTTTGTACCTTTTACAGGGTATTAGTTTTTCATAGTTTAACTCTATGCGGGATCTAAGCTCCCTTACCTTTGACAGGATTGGCAAGCGAAGTCCGGACAGATCGACTGTCTGGCTCCTTTGCCCGAAGACCCAGCCGATGCCCGCTTGGCGAAGCTGCTGGTTCCGGCACCCTATGTGGTGCCGGAGAAGAAGGCCATGGGGACTCGAAAAAGTGCTCGGCCCCAGGAGGTGTCGGGTTCATCATCCGACGGCTCCAAGGCGCATTCCTCCCATGAAGATGAGGAGGAGGAAGAAGAGACCTCTCCCCCTCCAGTGGGGGGAGAGAAGAAAAGGAAGGCCGCCCTCACTAGGGAGGCCGAAGGGTCCAAGAAGGGGAAAATCCTTCCTCCGGACTACTCCACCAACGCCGATGACGGCGGAGAGGAGTGGCCGCTCAGGGCCAAGCCCCTGGCGAAATCGTAAGTATCCGGATACCAGAGTAATTCATAGTATTCCTTTATTGCACAGCTTTCCCTTATGTCGAATATGATTATGCAGCCCACCCAAAGACTGGCTCGACACGTCGTCGAGCGGTTCACTGGACTCGTCGGATGTGAATTTGCTTCCGACGGCTACCTCCCCCCGCCCAACGGGCGACGCCGAAGTGTTGTCCCAACAGGTTCCAAGCCAGGAGGAGGTGGTCCTGGAGGCGCCGCAAGGCGACCTCCCGGACTCCAGGAGTAAAGGGGATAAAACCCCCCAGGGCTCCAAGTCCGGCTCTAGGCCGGACACCGCTCCGGAACCTTCAAAGGTTCCAGAGTCCGGCGGGCGACCTCCTTCCAAGAGGAGCAAGCCCACCATGCCGGTGACCCCCATCCAATCGGAGGCACCAGACAATCTGTTGGAGGTGCTCAAAGGTGCCTCCATCGACGAGGAGCACCGCACCATTATGAGTGCGGTGGTCCAGAAGGTTCAGTCCGCCAAGAGCGGACTGACTGAAGCTTGTGCTAGCCTTTTAATAGGCTTTGAGGTAAGTAAAGAATGTGTAAATAATATTACCGCATAGACTGTAGCCCCTGATGCTCTGTTTGGCATTCGGGAAGAAAAGCCGAATAGAGGATCAAATAAAATTCGCAGGAGTCTAACAAAAAGGAGTCAATATGCCTATACAGGCTTCTCCGTTGGCGTCCGCCGCACTGACTGCGGAAGTGGACACGCTAAAGCAGAACCTCGAGCAGTTCGAGGAAGAGCTCGGGCGTGCCAAGAAGCAGCTCGAGGACAAGGAAGGTAAGAAATACCTTGTTTAAATATAAAAAAGGTGCAATTGCAAAAAATGACAGGATTATCGTGGCTATTGTAGGGGCCACGTCTGAGGTGGCGACCCTTAAGCAAGCGCCGTTCGAGGCCGGGAAGAGGGCGACCACAGAGCGCACCGAGCGGGCGAAGTATGAGGCCCAGGTTGGCAAGGTGCAGCAAGAGCTCTAGGCTCTCATGAAAAAACATGAGAGTTTGGAGCTTGACTCAAAGACGCGAGCGTCCGAGCTCGTGGTGGCTATTGAAAATGCCAAGTCTGCCAAGGCCGAATCCCAGAAGACCCTCCAGGAGTTGGATGTGGTGAATAAGATAGCGGCGGGTAAGGCATTATTTATGCATAGCAAACACATAAACGTGACTTACTTGTTACTTACCCGAATCCGGAGCTCTCCAAGAGCATTCGCAGATCTTCCCTGTAGCGTGTCCGATGCCGCCGCATTCTATCGAGCCAAGGAGGGCAGCTCGACAGATAAGGTGTTCTGGTCTCAGTATGCTGAGGCTGGACACCCTGTGCCCCTGAGCGACCAGCTGAAGCAACTGGTCGAGCTCCACAAGGCGGCCGAGCAGGCCATGAAGGGCCTCATAGTTCGGCTGTGGCCTGGAGAGGCTCTGCCTGGGAGCTATTTCGGGCTGGTGCGGCGGCTGGTGGGGGCCTGTCCAAGGCTCGAAGTCATCAAGCGCTCCGTCTGCATTGAAGGTGCCCGTAGGGCCCATGCACGTGCTAAGGTGCACTGGGGCAAGCTGGATGCTGAGAAGCTTGTGAAGGACGGGCCACCACCGGGGAAAGAGCATCGCAAGCCCGAGAATTATTATAAGGATGTTCTGCAGGGTGCCCGCCTTATGGCGGATGAATGTTCCAGGGATGTAATTTTTGAGTAAAACTCGCTTGTTTTGTCCTGTGCGCTGAAAACTTGTTCATATGCGCCAAGTAATGCTGTTGGAATTTAAAATATTACCTTCTCTGCGGCTGTTTATCAATTCTGAGAGATGGCGAGTCGTCAGCTTCTGCCCCCGTGCCGCTAGTGGTGGGGTGTTCGGGGGTAAACCTGAGCGCTCTTTTTCCCATGTTTGGGTCCTTCGAGGGAGGCGCTCAGCACAACGGGCAAGGCAATCGGACTATAATGCGTGAACACTCTCACTTAGCCATAGAATTCTATAATTTTAAATTTCGGCGAAGCCCCTGGTATTCGGAAGACCGAGTTCGGGGCGCTATCCACGCCTTGGCCGGACAGAGCCGACTCCTCGCTCTAAGCGGCATAAGTCTTTAGGGACTCAAAATACCTCTCGAACAGCGACCAGCTCTCGCTTCATCATGACAGTCAGTTTTAGCTTTCTCTACTGAGGTGCTCGACCCAGCTCAACTGGGGCACAATCGTAGTAGTTCTCCTAGTGCTACCTTAGCCGACATAGCGGAACGTAAGGCACCAAAACATAGGAGCCGGGCAAACCCAACTATTGACCCAAGACATGATTCGGAGCCGATGCATATAATGCTATAAGTTCGGGGTGCCGCACTTGTTAAAGTGTTCGGACTTCTCACACCATATTGAGGGGTACTAAAGCCCCTGGCGTATTTTGGCCGTACCAATGTGTATGGGTGCAACATGTCGTTAAAGAACATATATTTGTGAAAAAAGAGTAATGCAAAAATAGACAAAAAGCTATGCATTGTTTATTAAAAAGGGATGCGATCAAAGCAGAACGATACAAATAATGCGATAAGCAAAAGGTTGGACTATTTAGCATGTCCATTCCAGGGGCAGGCTGCGGAATGGTATGCGAAATAGGTATACTGCTCGTGATAGAGACCACCTGGGAGTTCCGTAATGCGGCATGGCTTGTCTGCTTCCCTGGTTCTTGCATCGTTTGTGCGACAATTGAACTACCGAATAGGCGTTCCGAAGAATGGAGTCCTAAATGTAAGAGAAAATTAAAAAATCGGCAGCCCCTGGTGCGGTTTAAGCCGTGTTTCGGGCGTGCCGTGATGGTGCCCCTCCCCCTATACCCATGGTATTTCTAGAGCGTAGTTATGTATGCGAAGCACTGGTGTTGCATTTTTGCGAGGGCTGGGGTTGGGGCCGCATTGCTACGCCTGCTCAGAACATGCCAGGCGGTCTTGTTGTAGGTTACTCCGGGTGCGCTTGACGGTGTCCGGACGTTTAATGGCCGGACTAGAGAACTGCCTGGAGAGGCTGCTTTGTACTTCCGCTGCAAGGGCCGCCGTGTGCTCCTCCGTTCGGAGGGAGCATTCGGTGTTTCCATTGATCGTAATTACTCCTCGAGGGCCTGGCATCTTGAGCTTAAGGTAGGCATAGTGCAGTACACTTGGCAAATGCGGTTCGCCCGAGAAGTGCGTGATAGCCACTGCGGAATGGGACTATGTCGAAGATTAACTCCTCGCTTCGGAAATTATCCGGAGATCCGAAGACCACTTCAAGTGTGACTGAGCATGTACAGTTGGCCTCTACACCTGGTATTACGCCTTTAAAGGTCGTTTTGGTGGGCTTAATCCTCGAGGGATCTATGCCCATTTTCCGCACTGTATCCTGGTAAAGCAGGTTCAGGCTGCTGCCGCCGTCCATAAGGACTCTAGTGAGATGAAATCCGTCAATAATTGGGTCTAGAACCAATGCGGCGAATCTGCCATGACGGGTGCTAGTGGGATGGTCCCTTCGATCAAAGGTGATCGGGCAGGAGGACCATGGGTTGAAATTTGGGGCGACTGGCTCTACCGCGTATATGTCCCTTAACACGCGCTTCCGCTCCCTCTTGGGGATGTGGGTTGCGTATATCATGTTCACAGTCCGCACTTGTGGGGGAAAACCCTTCTTTCCACAGTTGTTCGGCGGCCGGGGCTCTTCGTCGTCATCGCTATGCAGCCCCTTGTCTTTATTTTCGGCATTTAACTTGCCTGCCTGCTTGAACACCCAACAATCCCTGTTGGTGTGATTGGCCGGCTTTTCGGGGGTGCCATGTATCTGGCACAAGCGGTCGAGTATTCGTTCCAAACTGGATGGGCCCCTAGGATTTCTTTTGAATGGCTTTTTCCGCTGACCGGATTTATAGCCTCTGAATCCGGCATTAACTGCCGTATCCTCAGCATTGTCGCCGTTAATGCGGCGCCTGTGCTTGTTGCGACGCGACCTGCCACTACTATCCCTGGTATCTGAATTACCAGGGTTCTTGGTCATATTGTTGCTACGAGCAAGCCAGCTATCTTCTCCCACGCAAAAGCGGGTCATGAGTGTCGTGAGTGCTGCCATAGATTTTGGCTTTTCCTGTCCAAGGTTCTAGGCAAGCCACTCGTCACGGATATTGTGCTTGAAGGCTGCTAGGGCCTCTGCGTCCGGACAGTCAACTATTTGATTTTTCTTTGTTTAGGAACCGTGTCCAGAATTGCCAGGCCGATTCCTCTGGCTGCTGAATTACGTGGCTTAGGTCATCGGCGTCTGGTGGTCGCACATAAGTGCCCTGGAAATTGTCGAGGAATGCGGCTTCTAGGTCCTCCCAACAACTGATTGATCCTGCTGGCAAGCTGTTAAGCCAATGCCGAGCTGGTCCTTTAAGCTTGAGTGGGAGGTATTTGATGGCGTGGAGATCATCGCCGCGGGCCATGTGGATATGAAGGAGATAATCCTCGATCCATACCGCAGGATCTATTGTGCCATCATATGATTCGATGTTTATGGGTTTGAAGCCATTGGGGATTTGATGATCCATTACTTCGTCTGTGAAGCATAGTGGGTGTGCGGCGCCTCTGTACTGGGCTATATCACGACGTAGCTCCAATGAGCTTTGTCTACTGTGTTCGGCCCTACCGGATTTGTGTCCGGCGTGACGGTTATCGTCTCAAGTCGTGGGGCGCCCACGCGATCTGTAGATCGATCTTGTTTGCCTTGCCTTGTGCTCCAACATATCTCGCAGGTCTAGCGCATTTTCCCGTGCCTTGGTACGGGGTGCGGCTTGAGTGGAGGGCCGAGAGACCTCTCTGTCGCGGCCACGAGGTGGCCGGTCGGCCGTATCAAGTGCTGGTGATGTAGGTTTAAGTGCTTCCTCCTCTAATCGGGGTAGCAACCTGCGATTCGAGTAGCTCTTGGAGGGGCGTTCAAGTTTATGCTCTTCGGCCGCAAGGACTTCAGTCCATCTGTCGACTAGCAAATCTTGATCAGCTCTAAGTTGTTGCTGTTTTTTCTTGAGGCTTCTTGTCGTGGCCATAAGCCTGCGTTGAAAACGCTCTTGCTCGACGGGATCCTCTGGCACAACGAATTCGTCGTCGTCGAGGCTTGCCTCATCTTCGGAGGAAGGCATATAATTATCGTTCTCGACCTCTTTGTCTGCCGCTCTCTCATGAGGGCTGGCTTCTCCATCCTCCTGTGCTGAATCTTGCTGGAGGGGGTTTTCTTCGGCACTCTCCGGAGTATTATTATCTCCCGTGCTGGAATCACCGTATTTGCTTTGGCGGGATTTTGAGCGGCGCCACTGACGCCGGCGCTTAGGCTGTTTCTTGGAGGGGTCATCCTCCGCTATTCCATCGCCATCTCCTTCTTTTGGGGTGTCCACCATGTATATGTCATATGACGAGGTGGCTTTCTAGGGCCCAATAGGCACTGGTTCTTCATCGTCTCCTGCATCGGCGTCCATACCGTCGATGTCTTCGGAGTCGAAGTCGAGCATGTCGGTTAAATCGTCGACAGTGGCTACAAAGTGGGTGGTGGGTGGGCTTTGAAGTTCTTCATCGTCCGTATCCCAACCTTGCTGACCGTAGTCCGGCCAGGGCTCTCCTGATAAAGAGAGGGACTTTAGTGTCTTCAGAATATCGCGAAAGGCGAGTGCTGAAAGATGTCCGCGGCAGTAAACTCCATGATCGGCGCCCCATCGGATTCGATCGGTAGGGGCGCGGAGGGTTCGGAGTCCAGAGAGGAGTCCGGCTCCTTGGAGTCACAAGTCTCGCGGAGTGCGGGGCTGGTGTTCGGCTCGATCACCGTTGGGATCGCAGCCCCCGAGGCGGCGTCCAACCACCCATCCTCGATAGGCGCAGTTGGCTCCGAATTAAGGGTCGAAGCCAATGTGGGTGCGGCCTCCAGGGCACTGTTCGGCGGCAGAGCTAGATCATGCTCGTCGTGACAGTGTGGCGCTCTCGGCAGTGGCTCGAATCCGTCGAGGATCAAGTCCCCGCGGATGTCAGCCGTGTAGTTTAAACTTCCAAATCTGACCTGACGACCAGGGGCATAGCTTTCGATTTTCTCCAGATGGCCAAGTGAATTGGCCCGCAGTGCGAAGCCGCCGAAGACGAAGATCTATCCGAGGAGGAAGGTCTCACCCTGGACTGCATCGCTATTGATGATCGTAGGAGCCATCAAGCCTAACGGCGACGACACAGAGGAACCCTCAATGAAAGCACCAATGTCGGTGTCAAAACCGGCGGATCTCGGGTAGGGGGTCCCGAACTATGCGTCTAGGCCGGATGGTAACAGGAGGCAAGGGACACGAAGTTTTACCTAGGTTCGGGCCCTCTTGATGGAGGTAAAACCCTATGTCCTGCTTGATTAATATTGATGATATGGGTAGTACAAGAGTTGATCTACCACGAGATCGGAGAGGCTAAACCCTAGAAGCTAGCCTATGGTATGATTGTTGTTCTGTATGTTGTCCTACGGACTAAAACCCTCCGGTTTATATAGACACTGGAGAGGGTTAGGGTTACACAAAGTCGGTTACAATGGTAGGAGATCCACATATCCGTATCACCAAGCTTGCCTTCCACGCCAAGGAAAGTCCCTCCCGGACACGGGACGAAGTCTTCAATCTTGTATCTTCATAATCTAGGAGTCCGGCTGAAGATATAGTCCGGCCATCCGGACACCCCCTAATCCAGGACTCCCTCAGCGAGAAAGAAGGTTGATGGAGAAACAGATAAATAGAAAGATAAAGATGCTAGCTAGTGTGCGTTAGAGATAGGAGTTGAGTAGATCAGATGGCTGAGTTATGTGTGTGGGTGTGAGAGAGATGGAGAAAGGGTGCATGTGACTCACATACAAACAAATATAGGTGAGAAATTAGATCCCGAGAGACGGAGTTTTGTGTCTGTGAGAGAGAAAGATATTTTACAACGAGAGTTTTACCTAGAGAGACATATGAGGGAACGCAAGATATCTCTAGGGAGAGAGTGTGTGTGAGCAACATATAAGAGAATGGTGGAGAGATATGAGACCCTGGGAGACAGAGTTTGTGTTTGTGTGTGAGAAAGAGATATTTAAGAGGAAGAGTCGTAGCTTCTCATACCTTAGGAGCGAAATACATCTCTGTGTGAGAGGGTGTGTGCGAGTGGCACACAGGAGAATAGTAGAGAGAAATGAGACCCCAGGATACGAAGTTTGTGTTTGTGTGAGAAAAAGAGATTTCACATGGAGAATCATAGTTAGTGACACATAGAAGGGAGCGAGATATACTTGGAGAGAGATAGAGTGATGGAGGTCAAGGGAGAGAGTACCGTCAGTGTGTTATGAAGGTAAAATATCATTGTCGGCATACAGGTAGCACGAGAGATACTCGAGAGACAATGAACGCGTATAGATCTAGAGAGATACTCCTATATAAGCATGAGTGATAGCTATATGAGATGAATATCTGGATTAAAGGGCATACAAATATTTAAACTGGAGATCACGGCATCTATAATATCATAACGCAAATTGGTGTATCAAACATGCATATTCATTTGAATTTGGGGACACACATAATGTTATATAGTTTATCAATATTAGTGATCCATAGATTCTTTAATTAGAGACAATGCATGGTTTATATGCAATTAATGTCTAAATGGGATTACACTATATGTTGCGTGTGTAAAACACATTATACATGTTTGAGAAGTAAAAAAATAAAAACCCGGATGAAACACACATTAATTGGAGACAGTTAGCGAGGAATGCATACATTGGATTTCAACATAAAGTGGTTTCAAATATTTGAAAATCCAAATTAAGATGGATACAACCTTATGAATCTGAGATCATGCCATTTGTAAACCATATTTATGTATAAAGGGTGTTGTGCTTTTGAAAGTGTATATATATATATATATATATATATATATATATATATAATGATGTATATAGAATTTTATTCCAATCAAAAATGGATCCTTCCCGAACAAAAATAGAATACAAACCGGATTCGAATTGAGTTGGCATGGTAAACGTGCACTCTTGCTCTGCGAAAATTTGAACGAAGCGGGGAAATCGCAGTAACCGCCCGAAAGCAAAATCTGCGAGATGGAAATTACTGCCTATCGCTACCACGCAAAGCCTATCGGCTCGATTTCTATAGGTTTTGATAGGGGTAGGTTTGTAATTTCACTCAAACATGACATAATCGCCTCTCACCCAGATTCATACATGGTGGGCGCCAAAACACAGTGTCTCCTCGGCCGAAATCGACTACCTTACTAATTCATACACGATGGGCGCCAAAAATAAACTCTCATCGGCAAATATTCGGTGTATGCGAGATTATCGTCCTGTCCCCAGCCGACTAATATTGTTGTGATTTAGGAAATTTTAAACGGGGACTAAGTTTGTAAATTTCATCGCATTTGAGACAAGCGCGCCCTGAAGACATGGTTCCCCCTTCCACTACAAAAAAATACACTTCTGTGATGATACGTGTTTGTCACAGTAGGTCGCGTTTTCTGTCATGCATGTACATCCATGACAAATTTATGACAGAATCAAGATAGTCATACCTGTGCTGTCGTAGAAGTGTTCCATGACATTGCCAAAATTATCATCACGGAAGTGTCCACTTCCATGACGATAAATTGCGCGTCACAGAAGTGCTTTCGACAAGGGTGACCGACAGGTGGCATCCACCGTAACGGAACGCCGTTAAGCTATCGGGTCAGATTTTGGATCCGATAACCCGTTAACAGCCACGACCAATGCCGATTTTCCACGTGTAAAAAATTCTCATTGGCTGACGGATCCACCCGTCAGCTCCGCGTTGGCATAGGTGTCACTCATCCAACGGTCGAGATGGGCCTATGATATGTTGACACGTGGACTGGCCCAAAAGTGGCCCACAAAGTTTAAATGGGCTGGCCCAACCGAAGGCCCATAAGATTTAGTGGACCATAATGGGCCAGCCCAGCTAAAGGCCCACAAAATTTAGCGGACCATAATGGGCCGGCCCAGCTAAAGGCCCACACGATTTTGCAGACCATAATGGGTCGGCCCAGCTAAAGGCCCACAAGATTTTGCGGACCACAATGGGCCGGCCCAGCTAAAGGCCAACAAGATTCTGCAGACCATAATGGGCCGGCCCAGCTAAAGGCCCAACATTCTCTATCGAATCGGCCCATCAACGGCCTGTCCTAAACTTGCCATCAACGTGGCCCATGATCACTTCTGGCCCGTTAACAGTCCGCTAAGTAATTGGGCCGAATTATGGCCCAGTGTATTTCCGGCCTGTTAAAGGTCCGGCTTCATTTGGGCCCATTTACAGGCCATCAAAATTTTCGGCCCATAAACGACCGTGAAGGATTTGGGTCATATTCGGCCATGTATGACATTCGGCCTGTTAGAGGCCCACTATAGCTTTGGGCCACTTTCGGCCTGTTAACGCCGTACGTAAACCGTGGGCCATATGTGGCCCAACGTCATATCGGGCCCATTAACGGCCCATATAAAAATGACGATAATCTAGCCGACCAAAGTTCCATCCTGTTAAAGGCCTGTGTATTAGGTCGGCGCATTTACGGCCCGTCCGAACTTCGGCCTGTCAAAGATCGGCATTATAAATGGGCCACCATTTTGGCCTGCTAAGTCTAGTGGGTTATTTGGCACAATCAGGGCCCAATCTCACTTTCGGTCTATTAAAGGCCCATGTTTTTATGGGCTCGAGATATTTACACCTGTAAACGGCCTATTTTTACCGAGGGCCCAAATTATGTTTAGGCCTGTTAAAGGCCCACTATGGGCACAGGCCTACCAGAAAAATATGAAAGCTTATGCTGATTTAGGCCTAGATATTTTTAGTGGGCTACATGCCAATTTCGACCCCTAATCGTTTTTAGCCCAATTGGAATGGCCCCGACGAATGTTGGCATGTTGGGCTCCTACGAAGCTTTCGGCCGAATACATTACTAAGATAAACCTACACTATACAAAAATAGCGTCGTAATTACTGGAGCCTGATGCAGCATCATAAATGTTGTATCACAACAAAATAAATTCCAACCATACAACAAAAGGCCTGTTGGCATAAAGTTTAGTCCTTCCAGATAAAAGCACCATCAGATGTATAAAAACACAGATCATTTGACCTGAGTGCTAATGTTTCAGGCTGTAGAATCTGATGGGGCAGCACGATCTCCACCTTTTTCCGCCATTGCTCTTGAACAACGAAGCGAATGTCTGATAGTCTGGTTTCAAAACCATTCATATCTTGACGACATTTCTCAACCACTAATCTTGTTTCCGAAACAGCGTCCATTAGGGATTGGACTTGTGTCTGGAGCACAGATATATCACTCTGTCTAGCAGGAAGATTTTGTTCAGTAGGCGATTTGGACGAGGTTACCTTGACAACCAACCCAGAATTACGCAGGAAGGTGCTTTTTGCACTGTTAGTGGAGAGATACTGGAGCACTGCAGCAAGAGGTGACATTGTGCTTGTACTAGCCTCGTCACCTTCAGGTGGTTGTGGCTGTTCAATCATTTGTTCCATAGCTTCTTGAAAGTTTGAACTTGCAGATTAGTGTACCAGATAAGTTACTAATGAGATAAAAACAAACAAAGTAGGTTAAACAATTATACATAACTTATTTTGGTGAACTACTGTAATACATTAGCATGTATTGTAGTGCCAACTACATAATAAAATCACCTTCGGAACATATGTCCATGTGGCATGCCTACTGTATTGTCTATTTCCTCACATTCATTGACATCTTAGGATAAAGAGACATATTTTAAAGTAGGATGAACATAGTATGACATCATTCATATCATGGGCAAGAGGATATAAAACAAATAGGCTATTTTATCATTGTGTGCGCACGTGAAGATAAGAACTAGATTACAGATCAAGACCAAAAGAATATCCTTCTTCTCTTTTAAACCATGTAAGGTGAAATGATATGTTAAGACAACTGTGAATAAAAGTGAACAGAGTAACTAACATTGGCTGCAAACCAAGTAGTTAAATGAACACATCACAGTACCAATCAGTTCAAGGCAGGAGGAGTAAGGACTTACAACAGCGGCTTGAACTGGTGTGCTCATGCCCTTCATCTTGCTGGTGTGGCAATCCTTGAAGATTTGCACTGCATTCGGTTCTGGTTCTTTTTGGTCCGCACGGGCTTTCCTCTGTATTTGGAACAAGTCAATATAGATGCGATAATATGGCACAAAAAAGAAGGAAGTAGCAGCTATTTACAAGAGCCTCGTAGTGTGCAATATAGCTACGAGATCCTGTTGTTTGTTGGAATTTCACTTTAGAACGGTTGGTTTTGTTCTTCAAACAGTTAGCCTAGAAGAAGATACACTTGTAAGGCACATACATAAATACAGGTTCAATATGTTGTCTGATCAAATACATATAGCCTACCTGATACTTTGGATCAGACCAGTGTTTAACAAGGGCTGTCCAGTCTTCATCTGTAATATATTCCACTTGAGATGTTTGGGCGATTTCATTGTTAGCCTTGCCTTCAAAGTGAGATTTTCTAAGGTGGTACCGATACTGTCGCAGAGCACACTGAAAAACATGAGTGCATGCTTGTTTAGTTGCATCATCTTTCGGATCCAACTTGAACCTCATCTCACTACTAGGAAAAGGCCTACTAATGGCGCACCAGTTTTGCCTACTAATGGCGCATCACTGGTGCGCCATTACTAGCATGCCACTAGTAATTTTTACTAATGGCGCACCACTGGTGCGCCATTAGTATTTGGTATACTAATGGTGCACCACTGGTGCACCATTAGTATAGGCCACGGTGCGCCATTAGTATAGGCCACTGGTGCGCCATTAGTATAGGCCACGGTGCGCCATTAGTATTTTTGAATTTTGAAGGCGGGAAAATAGTAGTGGCGCACCGTCTAACCCCCACCGTGCGCCATTGCTATTTTTGAATTTTGAATTTGGATCTGGATCGTGATTTTTTTGCCCATTTTCTGCTAGTTTTTTTTCTCGTTCTTTGGCACGATATTATTTCAAATTTTGTTCCTGGTTTTGGATCTTGTACATTCTTTTTCCGTGTTCTTTTGCCGGAGAGGAGTTCGCCGGAGAGGAGGAGGAGGAGGTCACCGGAGAGGCGCTCGCCTACATCGCCTGAGAGGAGGAGGAGGTCGTCGGAGAGGAGTTCACCGAAGCATCGGAGAGGAGGAAGGAGAAACCATGAGGGAATGGGAGGAGAGGAGGGAGGAGGAGCTCACCGAAGAGGAGGGAAGGAGAAACC
>NC_041382.1:570275425-570300448 GCF_002162155.2 Triticum dicoccoides
GAGAAGGAGGTCGTTGGAGAGGAGGAGGAGGTCGCCGGAGAGGAGAAGGGTAGTATGGTGGAGGAGAGAAGGGAAGATGGAGTGGAGGAGAGGAGGAGATGGAGTGGAGGAGAGGAGAGCAGGAGATGGAGTGGAGGAGAGGTGGAGTGGAGGAGAGGTGGAGTGGAGGAGGTGCGCCCAGCCATATATACGACATAGTAATGGCGCACCGTGGGCAGGTGCGCCATTACTAACTTTTTTTTTATTTTTTTGATTTATTTTGAATTTTGAAGGCGGGAAGATACTAATGGCGCACCATGGGCAGGTGCGCCATTAGTAACTTTTTTTTGACTTATTTTGAATTTTGAAGGCGGGAAGATACTAATGGCGCACCATGGGCAGGTGCACCATTAGTAACTTTTTTTATTTTGTTGACTTATTTTGAATTTTGAAGGTGGGAAGATACTAATGGCGCACCATGGGCAGGTGCGCCATTAGTAAGTTTGAATGTTTTTTGAATTTTTTTGCCTCTCCAGATCTTAAAAGCCCCGTATCTTTTTTCTGTTAGGTTTTTGAGGATTTTGAAAATGTAACTTTTCGAGTAGATGATTTTTCATATAAAAAACTTTTTCATCCGAGTTCATACGCAAAAGTTATGCCCATTTTTACAAATTCTCGAGAGATTTTGCAAAAAAGTCGAAAATTCATGTTTGTAAATTTTGCTAACAACTAGACCACATATCACATGGGAATCTTATTTTCTTTTATTTTTTTGACATTTCTATCATTTTCTTTTATTTTTTCGAAACTGAAAAGGCGGTCCACAGGGGGGGTGTGCATTCGGGCGAATGTTTGGGCCAACTTACTAATGGTGCACCGTGGCATGGTGCGCCATTACTAGTTCAACTAGTAATGGCGCACCACTCCAACGGTGCCCCATTAGTAGTTTTGAAAAAATTTAAATTTTTTTTACTAATGGCGCACCGTGGATGTGGTGCGCCATTACTAGTTCAACTAGTAATGGCGCACCACTCCCACGGTGCGCCATTAGTAGTTTTGAAAAAATTATAAAAATTTTTACTAATGGCGCACCGTGGACGTGGTGCGCCATTAGTATTTGCACACTAATGGCGCACCAACACATGGTGCGCCATTAGTATATAGTAATGGCGCACCACATATTTGGTGCGCCATTAGTGTCAATTCCATCTATAGCCCTTTTCCTAGTAGTGTCTGTTGAAAAAAGAATGTGAGTCTTATTAGGAGGAAGCTAGAAAGTATGGGACAGAGCAAGACAATATTACTAATTGCGATGAATAACATTACTTACGGATAAATGGTCAAGGAAGGTGTTAAACTAGGTATTCTCTTTCTCATTCCTGTATTGGATCCACGTTGGGGGCATACGTGCATGACACCTAACGGCAAGTGCTGCCTCTGATACTAACTTGGCTGACTCTCTAGCATCACGTGGCCTTTTTAAACCTGCCTCAAAATGGATCTCCATTCTTCCTCCTTTAGATTTTGTTAATCTGTCAAGCATTATCCCTGATGTCTGTTTCCGCTGGCGCCGTGGTGCTTGTTCAACAACGAATATGGAAAGTGTTAGTGTACATCAAACTGTGAGAGTACATATAAAGGAGCATGCAACTGCAACTTGACTCAGTCAGGTACCGTCTTGGTGTTGATGCTCATGAGGTTCATCTGATCTTGCCAAGTCCTGTTGTGTCAGCGGTGCTTCGGAAGTAGTGTTAGGTGTGAAGGCAGCTTGGGAATTGGCCAGTTCCGGAGCAAACAAATGAGTAACTGGTTGAGATGCTGGTACAGTTGAAGCGGATGCTGCAGCTGGTGGAGCAGGTGATACTGTGTTTGTAGATTTAGCCGGTGGACTTGGACCTTCTACTGCACTATAAGTACCAGCAGAATCTGGACGACAAAACCTTTTCCGTTTCACCCGACGAGTAACAACACTCCCTACTATATTATTTTCCTTGCTCTTTTTTGACTTTGCCATGTCAAGCTGTACCCACAACACAAAAGAATAAAATCACTCTTCAGAACTCATTGATGCGTGATACACACAAGCAATACTTTGATGTAAGACAACCGTATGAGGATGGAATATGTAAGAAAACAGGACGCCATGACATATTCACAGCTACGATGTGCAAACTAAGCAGAAGGATTCTCAAGAAAATAGAAGTAATGCAAGCTAGACACCATATGAAAGATGCAACAAATATTACTCTGCCAAGTTAAAAGTGTCTTGTCATAAGTGGCAATTCGAAAAATTAGAAGCAGTACAACGTAGAAATCAATGCAAGATGCAACCACTATCAAACTGCCATGTTAAAAGCGTCCAATCATGAGTGACTGATGCGGGATACACAACAGCAGTACTTTGATGTAAGAACATGGTATGCTAGATAGATGCAGTGTATTCTAGACACAGAAAGCCATGTCATATGCACATGTATAACGTATAAACTCAGCAGGTGCAATTTAATAAAAATAGAAGAAATACAGGCTAGACAACATATGCAACATGAAACCAATTATCACACTGTCAACTTAGAGCAAGCACCTGCGATGGTGGAGTACGGGAGATGAACTCATCATGTAGACTTGGGAGTTCAACTCCATTAGCAGTAGCAGTGGCAAATCTAGAGAGTCTCTGTTTGCGTCGGTGCGGAGGACCACCAACATCCCCTAACTTACTCTTTTCCTTCCTATTTTCTGATATTGCCTTATGAAGTCAAAACCACAAGAAGATGAATAAAATTAGCTCTTCATAACTGGTTGATGCATGATACAGACAAACACTACTTTGATGTAAGGCAAGCGCAGGATAGGAGGATGGAATATATACAAAAAAGATAGCATTTCATATTCACACGTACGATAGGAGGATGGAATACGTATGAAAAAACAGTAAGTGAAATGAATTTCAATAAAATTAGAAGAAATGAAAGCTAGGCACCATATGAACATGCAACCAATATCACTCTATCAGGTAAAAAGTGTCTCGTCGTAAGTGCCATTTCAAGAAATTAGAAGCAGTACAAGCTAGAAGACAATGCAAGATGCAACCTACATCACAGTCCCAAGTTAAATGTGTCTTATGGGTAAGTGATTGTTGTAGGTATAAGTTGTAAGCTACGCAGATGCAATTCAACATAATCAGAAGCAATACAAACTAGACATCATACGGAAAACGCAACCACGTATAACAGTTCCAAGTAAGAGCAAGCACCTGTGATGGTGGAGTAGGGGAGATGTGCTCATCATGTACACGTATGTTCTAGAAACAGGAACACGTGTCATATGCACAGGCATTATGTGTAAAGTAAGCAGATGCAATTCAGGTTAGAAGCAATACAAGCTAGACAT
The DNA here is from genome assembly GCF_002162155.2 of Triticum dicoccoides. NCBI lineage: Eukaryota > Viridiplantae > Streptophyta > Magnoliopsida > Poales > Poaceae > Triticum > Triticum dicoccoides. Next base: position 570,278,795 of record NC_041382.1, read on the forward strand.
CATACGCAACATGCAACCACATATAATAGTGTCAAGTTAGAGCAAGCACCTATGATGGTGGAGTAGGGGATATGTGCTCATCATCTACACAGCTACGTTGACTGTCCAGCCTTGTGTTGTCTTGCGAATCTTGTTGGGAGGATGGTGGAGTAGAATCTGTAGAGACCCCCTGTTTGAGTTGCTCCGAAGGACCACCATCATCCACTGCCGGACTAATTTCCTTCAGCTGTAATGATTTTGCATTGTGAAGTCAAACCGATAAGAAAAGGGAATAAAATTCGCTCTTTAGAACTCATTCATGCATGATACCGACGAACACTACTCGGATGAAAGGCAAACACATGATGCGAGGATGGAATATGTATGAAAAACAGGATGGTGTGACATATTCACACATATGATGTGGTAACTAAGCAGAAGGCATTTCAACAAATTAGAAGCACTGCAAGCTAGACACCATATGTAAGATGCAACCAATATCACTCTGCCAAGTTCAAACTATATGGCGTTTCAACAAATTAGAAGCAGTACATGCTAGAAATCATATGAAAAGACACAAGCAATATCACAATGGCGACTTAAAGGTGCCTTATCATAAGTGACTGATGCGGGATATGCAAGAATAGTAGTCTAATGTAGAAACATGAACACATGTCATATTCACAGGCATTATGTGTAATTCAACAAAGTTAGATTCAATACAAGCTAGACATCATACGCAACATGAAACCACATATAATAGTGCCAAGTTAGAGCAAGCACCTGTGATGGTGGAGTAGGGGAGATGCGCTCATCATCTACACAACTACGTTGACTGTCTAGCCTTGTGTTGTCTTGTGAATCTTGTTGTGAGGATGGCGGAGTAGAATCTGTAGAGAACCTCCGTTTCAGTTGCTCGGAAGGACCACCATCATCCAATGCCTTGCCAATTTCCTTCAGCTTTATTGATTTTGCATTGTGAGGTCATACCGACAAGAAAAAGGAATATCATTCGCTCTCCAGAACTCATTCATGCATGATACTGACGAACACTACTCTGATGAAAGGCAAAGTCATGATACGAGGATGGAATATGTACGAAAAAATGGATTGCTTGACATATTCACACCAATGATGTGGTAACTAAGCAGAAGGCACTTCAATAAATTAGAAACACTGCAAGACACCATATGGAAGGTCCGATCAATATCACTCTGCCAAGTTAAAACAGTCTCGTCATAGGTGGCGTTCATCAAACTAGAAGCAATACATGATAGAAATCATATTCAAGACGCAAACCAATATCACACTGCCCACTTAACGGTGTCCCATCATAAGTGACTGATGCAGGATACACAAGAAGAGTAGTTTCATATAAGAACATGGTGTGATAGACAGATATAGTATGTACCAAAAACAGGAAAGTGTGTCATATTCACATGTATCATGTGTAAGCTAAGCAGATGCAGTTTACACTAATTAGGAGCAATACGAGCTAGACACCATATGCAACATGCAACCAGATATCACACTGCCAAGTTAGAGCAAGCACCTTGGATGGTGGAGTAGGGGAGCGGAGACCTGGACCTTGTAATGCACTATCAGTACAAGGAGAATCGGTACAGATGTTCCGTTTACGTTGCTGCAGAGGACCACCATGATCGCCTTCCTTACTCTTTTCCTTCCTCTTTCTTGATTTTGCCTTGTCAAGTCAAACCCACAAGAAAAAGGAATAAAATTTGCTCTTCAGAACTCATTGATGCATGATACTGATGAACACTACTTTCATGTAAGGCAGCCGCATGATAGGAGGATGGAATATGTATGAAAAATAGGACGGCGTGACATATTGACATGTATGATGTATAAATTGTAAACTAAGCACAAGGTGCTTGAACTTGTTAGAATCGATGCAAGCTAGAAACCATATGAAAGGAAACCAATATCACTCTGCCAAATTAAAAGGGTGCCCTAACAAATGTATTTGACCAAATTAGAAGCAATACATGACAACAGGCTAGAAATAATATGCAATATGCAACGAATAAAGGTGACTCATCGTAAGTGATTGATGCAGGATACAGAAGAGAGGTAGTTTCATGTAAGAACAAGGTTAACACATAGATGTATTGTGTACCTGTAAGTGCATCTAGTGCCACCTCTAGTTGGTTTTGGAGTATTGACGACAAACCTGGTTGAGGGACTAATGTGTTTGTGAGAATTACAGTATAACATAGGTAGTAGTCCCTCATTGATTCGGTTTATCTACCAGAGATGACCCCTAAAAATGTATGAAGAAATTGAAGGCAATGGTGGTATGTGAAGATATTCACATTGAAGACTATGACAAGAGAAGACATTGCGTGAAGACTATGGGGCGTGAAGACTTAGTTGTTTCGTTGTCTCCTTTTTTTTCTTTGTTGAGTCATAGGAACCACCGTACTGTTAAGTGGGGTCCAAGTGAACAAAGTCAGAGTGGCTGAAGTGATGCTCAACCAAAATCCTATGTATTCGAGCGAAGACAGTGAGAGCAAATCTTATCCAGAGCTGGATGAGTCAGCTTTGCTTGTAGCCCAAGTAAAGTTGTCGCGTGTGTTTGAAATCTGACCGTTGAAACATGTGTCAGTTCCTTAGTGACCCAGGGTCATTTCATACAAATCAGGTCAGGTTGCCTAGTGGCTATAAATAGCCCACCCCCTACAACCATAAACGGTTGGCTGCTCAGAGTTAGTGTACGGCTTTTGTCGTTTGAGAGCAACCCACCTCGAAGCCTTTGAGAGAGAATTCCTTGCAAGGATAAAGCCCTAACCACCCAGAGCCAAAGAGTGTTAGGCATCACTGAAGTCTTCCTGTATGTGTGATCTGAAGACTTATTACACTTGAGGACTATGAATCCTCTAGCCGGTTAGGCGTCGCGTTCTGAGCATCCAAGAGTCATTGTGGATCGCCGGTGAACGAAGTCTGTGAAGGTTTGGGAGTCTACCTTGAAGACTTACCAGAGTGATGGGGCGAGGACTGGGTGTCCTTAGCTCAAGGGGAATAAGGTGAAGACGCGGTCTTCTGAGTTGAATTTCAGCCTCCCTAACCAGACGTACAGTTGTCACAGCAACTGGAACTGGCCCAACAAATCATTGTCTTCAACGAGTCACTGGTTTCGTCCTTCCCATTCCTTTACTTACTGTTGGCCCTGGTGAAGTCATTGCATTATCTTTTGTCTTCACTGACTAACTGATTGTTCTGATTGGCTTCACACTATCTTCCTACCTGATCTATACTGCCTAGCTGCTATTAGTCATTGTGATTTCACTTCATTGAATACTTGACTATGGCTTGCTTAGTGTAGTCTACCTTCCGCTGCATGGCAATAGGTTTATTTCTATCGTTTGTCTTCGAAACTTCCATGTTTTGAAGACTTTCATAAAAATCGCATATTCACCCCCCTCTAGTCGATCACTAGCACTTTCAATTGGTATCAGAGCAAGGTACTCCCTTGTTCTGTGTGATTTGGTTTAACCACCTAGAGTTTTAGCTATGTCAACTGCAGGGATAATCAAAGTCTCCGCTGCGTGCCCCGTCTTCGATGGAACTGAATATCCCTACTGGAAGAATAAGATGCGCATGCATCTTGAAGCCATTGATGTCGACCTCTAGTATGTCCAAGAATGGCGTTCCCAAGGCTGGTGAAGGTTTCACCGCTGCTGATGTCAAGAAGTTCGTTCAACTGGATTCCACTGCCAAGAACATCATTTGTGGTCATCTGACAAAAGGACAGTATGGCCGTGTGAGTGCTCTGGAAACATCCAAGCAAGTCTGGGACTGGCTCTCCAAGATCAACAAAGGCGTCTCAACCCAGAGAGATCAAATAATCAGTGTCCTTCACAACCTCTTCAATCGCTTCAAGAGAAACGATGATGAGAATGTCCAGCTCACGTTTGACCGCCTCACTGACATCACAAATGAGCTTCGAGCTCTCGGCGCTACTAAGATCACCAAGCATGAAATCATCAAGACACTCCTGAGATCACTTGACACCTCGTTTGACACCCTAGCCCTGATGATTCAAGAATGTCCTAACTTCAAGACACTCGATCCGTCCGACATACTTGAAAGGCTCAACACACATGAGTTTCAGCTTTCCGAGAAAAGAGACATCTACGGTCCCAACTATGGGCGAACTCGCGCCTTGAAGGCAAAAGCTGTTTCCTCATCTGATGAACAATCTGACTGCAGTTCTGATGATCCTGAAGACATTGGAAGGGAGCTTGCTATGCTTGTGAAGAAGTTCCAGAGATTCACCAAGAAGAAAGAATTCAGAAAGTCTTCACGATCCAGCTCAAGAAATGATGAAGCTTCTGCTCATGACTACAAGAAGAGAACATGCCACAAGTGCAAGAAACCTGGTCACTACATCTCTGAGTGTCCGCAGTGGGACAATGAGAACAAGAAGAAGAAGAAGAGCAAGGAGTATGATTCTGATGACAAGAAGAAGAAGAAATACTCAAAGTCTTCTTCCAAGTCTTCCTCAAAGTCTTCATCACACAAGAAGAGCTCATCTGGCAAAGCCCGCGCGTTTGTCGGCAAGAAAATGGATTCAGAGGAGGAGTCTGCTTCTAAGGAGGCAAAGGTGGAGTCTGAGGAGGAGTCCGATTCTGGCGTTGCAAGTCTGGCTACAGCCTACGTTGCCAAGTCCATCTTCAACACTGAAGACAATGACTTCGTCACCAACGCCGATGCTAATGACAAGGACAACTCCACTCCCACCTACTGCTTCATGGCACGCGGTGCTAAGGTAAACTCACGCACCACTCACTATCAAACATCAAGTGAAGATGACTCTGATTGTGGTTCCAAACCCAGATACAAAACACTTGCTAAAATTGCAACTGAACAACAAAAAGCTATGGGACATATTCAAAAACTATTAGACAAAAGTGATGACCTGTTAGATGCTGAAATGACTCGATCTCAGTCCTTAATTGAAGACATAAAAAATCTTCATGTTAAGTATGAGGAACTTGAAAGTCATCATGAAACGCTCTCAACAACTCATGAAAAGCTTTCCTATGATTATCTTGAAAGGAAGCAAGATCCTGAGAAATTGAGAGCGGCTCATGAAGATCTTCAAAAGGAAAACGAGTCACTTCGCGCCAAACAGATCAGTTCCACTCAGGAAGGATTTGAACCACCATGTCTTAAATGCATTGAGCGTGATAACACTACTTCTGTTGCTGAATGTTCTACCGCTGCTTCTGTTTCAATATCTTCAACTGCTGATGTGGTAACTAAACCCTCTGCTGAGGATGCCACTACTATTGCTGATGAGAATGCTAGGTTGAAGACTTTGCTTGAAATAGGGATGTTCAAAAGTCTCAAAGGGGTTAGACACTATGTGATGTTCTCAAAAGGAAGATCCTGAACCGAAACCCTAGGAAAGAGGGTGTTGGGTTTGAAAGGAAAATGAATGCTGATGGCTCTTACTGGAAACCTGAGCAGTACCCCAAAACCACATGGGTTGCTGCAAAGGAACCTTCAGTGGATCCATCCACCCTATCTGGCTTCACTTGTGCTAATCCCATTGTTATTGATAAATCCTTTGATGCAAACTATAAACTGTTTAAGAATCAGAATGGTGAAGTGTTTGCCAGGTATGTTGGTACTAACTGCAGGAATGGGCCGCCTATGAAGAAAGTCTGGGTGTCGAAAAGGTGTTTGGAGAATCTTCCTGTGAATGTCGTCATGACACCACAAGTGAAGAAGACAAACCCCAAACCACAGGCTTCATATGGTCCAAAGGCTTCATACAGACAAATGACTCACCTGAGTCGCACTAATGCAAATGCTTTGCAGGGAAGCCATACCCATGCCTATGAATATGAGCGTGTTTCATCAGACCGCCATGTTCATAAGACCAAGAACTGCTTTGCTTATTCTTATGAGTACTATTGTCCACTTGCAAGACTTTTTGCTAGGGCTCCAAAGCCAAAGTTCTCAGATGTTGCACTTAGACTCATTGCTTCGAAGCCACCCTTGAAGATGTGGGTGGCTAAGAAAGCTTAACTCTCTTTTGCAGGGAAAGGTCTCCAGCCGAAAACCAAAATCGTCTGAAGCTATTGCTGGGGACCTTAAACATCTTGTAGGGCGCAAGATCAAATGCCCAAAAGGTCTTATTATGTATTTTGTTCCTAAGTCGCTTGCTACTTGCCGGATCAGTCCTAACCTTGATCTAAGCTTTCATAATCCACTTGCTCGTCAAATGTTTATGCTTCACAATTCTCTTCGTGAAGCCTATCCCCTAACTGCACTGTAGGGTACGACACCAGCTGCTTCAGAATGGATTATTGATAGTGGGTGTACTAATCACATGACTGGCAAGCGAAGTCTTCTTATGGACTCAACCTTACGTCCATCTGACAAAAGTCACATCACATTTGCTGACACCGGTAAAAGCAAGGTATTGGGTCTAGGTAGAGTTGCAATCTCAAGGGATCAACACATGGATAAAGTCATGCTTGTTGAATCCCTTGGTTTCAACTTAATGTCTGTCTCAATGCTTTGCGATTTAAACATGATTGTGATGTTTGGAAAATATCGTTGCCTTGTTCTAATGGAATCTGACAAGTCTCTAGTTTTTGAAGGGTATCGGAAAGATGATTTGTACATGGTAGATTTCTCAGTAGGACCACAACTTGCCACATGTCTTCTAGCAAAAGCTTCAGAATGCTGGCTCTGGCATCAGAGGCTAGGGCATGCTAGCATGAGGAACTTGCACACTCTTGCAAGAAAGAAGCATGTCATAGGCATCGAGGGCGTCAACTTCAAGAAGGATCACTTATGCGGTGCCTGTGAAGCAGGAAAGATGACGAGGGCCAAGCATCCCTCGAAGACAATCATGACAACGACTCAACCCTTCGAACTGCTCCACATGGACCTTTTCGGTCCCACTGATTACTCAACTCTTACTACTACTGCTTGTCTCTATGGCTTTGTCATTGTTGGTGATTATTCAAGATATACTTGGGTGCATATAATCCTCTACAAGACTGAAGTGCAGGATGTCTTCAGACGCTTCGCCAATCGAGCCATGAACAACTATGGCGTCAAGATAAAGCACATCATAAGTGACAATGGCACTGAATTCAAGAACACTGGCCTAGATACGTATCTTGATACTTTGGGCATCACACATGAATTCTCAGCTCCGTACATGCCGCAGCAGAATGGCGTCGTGGAACGCAAGAACAGAACACTTATTGAGATGGCCCGGACGATGCTTGATGAATACAAGACTCCAAGAAAATTCTGGCCTGAAGCCATTGATACTGCATGCCATATCATCAACCGTGTTTATCTTCACAAGCTTCTCAACAAGACATCCTATGAGCTCCTTACTGGCAAGAAGCCAAATGTCAGTTACTTTAGAGTATTTGGTGCCAGGTGTTGGATCAAGGATCCACATCACACTTCAAAATTTGCACCGAAAGCACATGAAGGTTTTATGCTTGGATATGGAAAGGATTCGCACTCCTACAGTGTCTTCAACCTCTTTCACTATAAAGTGGTTGAAACTATGGATGTGCGGTTCGATGAGACTAACGGCTCGCAAAGAGAGCACCTGCCAAATGTGCTAGATGAAGTTCCATCCAGTGAATCAATCAAACTTATGGGAACTGGAGAAATCATACCATCTGAAGCTCAGCCTGAAGAGGAACTTATCATCTCCGCACCTGATCAACCTGAAGACAATGCTCAGCCTGAAGACAATCCTTCTAACGATGACAATGATCAGCAAGAGCAAAATCTTCGTCCTGTACATCCTCGTGTTGCAAATGAAGTATAGATTGAGAGAATAATTGATAGCATCAATGCACCAGGTCCACTCACTTGTTCAAGGGCAACACAGCTAGCAAATTTCTGTGGGCACTTCGCATTTGTCTCAATATCTGAACCCAAGAAAGTTGATGAAGCCTTCATGGAACCTGAATGGATTCAAGCTATGCAAGAAGAGCTTCAACAGTTTGAGCTGAATAATGTATGGGAACTGGTTAAGCGTCCTGATCCTCGTAAGCACAATATAATAGGCACTAAATGTATATATCGCAACAAGCAAGATGAGCATGGTCAAGTTGTCAGAAACAAAGCTTGTCTCATTGCTCTAGGATACACTCAAGTTGAAGGATTGACTTCGATGAAACATTTGCTCCTGTGGCTAGGCTTGAAGCCATACGCATACTGCTGGCCTATGCAAATCATCATAACATTCTTCTATATCAAATGGATGTGAAGAGCGCTTTTCTCAATGGCAAGATTGAAGAAGAAGTGTATGTTGCATAACCGCCTGGCTTTGAAGATCCAAAACATCCTAACATGGTGTACAAGCTCAACAAGGCACTGTATGGCCTCAAACAAGCCCCTTGGGCTTGGTATGACACACTCAAAGACTTCCTGAAGAGCAAAGGCTTCAAACCTGGTTCCCTCGACCCCACTCTCTTCATGAACACATATGATGGTGAACTGTTTGTGTGCCAAATATATGTGGATGACATTATCTTCGGCTGCACCAATCAGAAATACAGTGAAGAGTTTGGATATATGATGCAAGAGCAATATCAGATGTCCATGATGGGTGAGCTGAAGTTCTTCCTTGGTCTTCAAATACGTCAGCAACGCAACGACATCTTTATATCTCAAGAGAAATACCTCAAAGATTGCCTGAAGAAATTTGGGATGCAAGATTGCAAAGGCTTCACGATGACAATGCCAGCCAAACATCATCCGGGTCCCGACGACAATGGTAAAGAGGTCGATCAAAAGGTATACCGCTCCATGATTGGTTCCTTGCTCTATTTATGTGCATATAGGCCAGATATCATGCTAAGTGTTTGCATGTGTGCCCGGTTCCAAGCGGCACCAAAGGAATCGCATCACTTAGTTGTGAAGCGAATTCTCAGATATTTGGCTCACACCCCAACACTAGGATTATGGTATCCAAAGGGCTCAGAGTTTGATCTAGTTGGATTCTCGGATGCTGATTATGCTGGTGACAAGGTGGATCGCAAGTCTACATCAGGCACATGTCATTTTCTGGGACGATCACTTGTATGTTGGTCTTCAAAGAAGCAGAACTGTGTATCTCTCTCCACTGTTGAATCTGAATACATTGCTGCTGGATCTTGCTGCGCTCAGCTTCTATGGATGAAGCAAACACTCAAAGACTATGGCATTCATCTAAAGCAAGTGCCACTCTACTGCGACAACGAAAGAGCCATCAAGAATGCCAACAACCTAGTTCAGCACTCGAAGACAAAGCACATTGAAATTCGTCATCACTTTCTCAGAGATCATGTTATGAAGGAAAATATTGATATCATACACGTCAACATTGAAGAGCAATTGGCAGATATCTTCACCAAGCCCTTGGATGAGAAGAAGTTTTGCAAGTTATGGTGTGAGCTAAATATCTTGGAATCCTCAAATGTCATGTGATCAGGCACACATCCTAACACTTAAGCATGTTGATGACATAGATGTGCAACACACGAAGTAAAGTATATCTTCAATCAATGAACACTTACATTCTGAGTGTGAATACATTAACTTGGAATTTGACTTCGGAGCGCCATGATAATTGTGTGCCGTGTCTGGGTCTAATACTTCCTATACGATGGGTAACGCCACCACCAAATTCTCCTGTTTGAAGTGTTTTACTCATGGCGTTACATTTGCTTTGTCTTCACATTTGGTTTGTCTTCAATTTCAACTTGTCTTCATGATTATCTTCATTATGTTGATTTGATTGTCTTCTGATATATACATATTAGTGTTCTGTCCTCTACAGCATTCACTGACAGCTATGTCTTCCTTGTTGAATCTTTTGAACTGAGTGAATGTGATCGGACCCTAATCTCTCTATGCTTTCTATCTCAAACTCTATCTGTCCAAATCATATGCATTCTATTGAAACTGTCGAATGTCTTCTCTGCGTCCTTGTCAGCAGAAGATACAGAGACAAACATTAAGTCTGTTTTAAATGCTCTATCCTTATTGCCTGAAATCCGGAGAAGCCGGAACGACCATCCGACAGTTCGGGTGGGCGTGGGAACGTGGGACAACTCCGAGTATGTTGCATGCTTGCCACGTGTCCCTCAGATGTGAACCACCAGGGGCACCTGCGTAATTATGCTATGCTGCATGCTTCCTTATAAATACATGTCCCCTGCGGTCAAGAAAACCTTCTTCCACCTCTCCACCTCGTCAAAACCCTAGTGCCACAGCTAGCTCTCGACGATGCCGGTGACGAAGCGCTTAGCTGCCGCGACTTCACCGGTGCCGTCCTCACGCCGGCCGCAGTCATCGTCCTCTCCGCCGCCGCCGTAGGTGTCCTCCTTCGCCAAGTTAGGGCACGGTGGATTGAACTTCTCGGTCTCCTACTGTTCCCATCTAGCAGTTCATCGTGTGGTAAATAAAACTCTCTTTTTACCATCTTTTTGATCCTAAAAGATTCATCCTGTTTACCAAAAGTGGTTTCTGCCTACTCAATGTTAGATCTATCCTGTCTGCATCTCATATAATGCCTAGTATATTCACTTAAGCTTCATAACGAGTTAGATTCCTCACTTGTACCTATTCCTGGATTCGTACAAATCTGGAACCAACTTCAAACACATAAGTGAATGTCTTCGCACCATGAGGTCAATGTCTTCAAACTGATTTATCTTCAAAATCTTCTGAGAATGCATATGACCTCTCCCCTTCCCTTGCATCTCTAATGCTGTCATAGGTACATGTCCGTGGGAGAATCCCTTGGTTCTCATAGTCTGCATTCATTTGCAAAATTCTTACAGCATCACATTAACTCTCCCGAAGCCAGTTCCTGTTTAACCAGCAAGCGGAAGCCTTTGAAGCCTTTGAATGTGTTGAAGCCATTCAGTTTGAAGTTCATGGCTACAGAGAAATCAGCAAGGAAGGGTGGCAGACAGCGTCGAGGGGGAACATCAAGAGATCTGTATGATGACCAGCTGTACAAGACAGATCCAGAAGAGGATTACAATCAGCGCAAGACACGAATCCAATGGATTCAAAGATATTGGGCCGAACAATGGTTTAAATACAAGTTTGTGACCCAGGAGTATGCTGAGAAGAATGCCATCAAGAGTCCTTGGGGTGACATTCTCTTCTGAAGCCTTCCACCCAAGACCAGAGCTAAAGCTATTGCTCAGGGTTTCTATCCCTGTATGGTCCGTGGACCACAGCCTGAAAATGCCGACCCATCATCACTGCTCTGGTGTCGTGACGATAATCTCTTCAAGCACAACTTCCAGCACGCAAAGCCATCGTCCAAGGAAAACAAGAAGTCATTGGGACTAGACTTCAACCCTGGTCCTTCTGCTCCCCGGGCTAACGGCACACGCGATGTTGATCCCAATATCATCGGACCTTTCTACAACCTTGATGGCCTTATCACTCACATTTCTGTTCAAGGTGCCAAAGTGGATCATTCTGATGATGATTCCGACAGTGATGAAGCCCCAGCTCCTACTCCAAAGCCGCAGAAGCAAAAGAAGGCTAAAGCTTCAAAGTCAGCTGCTCCTCCAAAAGCTTCACGTGCGAAGCCACTGGCTACTGCACCTCCTGAAGACAGTGTGCAGTCTGAAGATCTATCACATATCTCCAAGAATATGGAGATGAAAAAGAATACTGATCAAGCATTGACCCCTGCTGCCATTCTGCGAGACAAACACATTGATCTGTCCAGTGATGAAGATCTTGCAGATGATGCTCTTGAGCAACTGATTAAGAGCAAGGAAGAAGCAGAAATCTTCAATGATTTGCCTCTCTTCAACGTGGCAATCATCCACAACTTCATTGATGAGTGGTTTGAAACCCCCAATCTCAGCTTTGATGATCTGCAACTTCCAATTGGCCTCAACGTCTCTTTCAATGGCGCCATTGCTTCTGAGCTAGCTCTAGCTCAGCGCGTCGTTGAACTGAAGCACAAGATCGACTATGAGAAAGCTCAGTTCAAGAAGCACATTGCAAAGCTCAGCGTGCAAGATGTCAAAAACTTCAAGGTTATGCTGCACGAGCTCAAGGAAGCTTTTCTCAAGAAACAAGAAGAAGCTAAAGGTTCTCGTGAGCGCATGAAGAGTCTGGCTCACAAGTGCGTGCAAGCCTATAATGAAGCTGAGAAGCGCAAGGCTCTTCGGTGTCCTGGCATCGACCCCAGAATGGCTGCAAAGAAGAAGAAGCCATCGATTGACAAATCTGCACCTTCAAGGCGGGAAGAACCTCGCATTGTCTTCCCAAGCAGCATGTCCGGCTCGAAGCCAAAGGTCAAGTCAACCGTTTCAGAACTAAAGAAGACAAGGGCTGCCGAGGCTGAAGTCAGAAAGAGGAAAAATGCTGAAGCTTCTGATGTTGCTCCCTCCAAGAAGAAGCACAAACCCAAGAAAGATCGGGCTGCTCCCACAGAGCCCCTTGTTGTCGAGCCCATCTCGGTTGCTCGTCCTGACTCTTTGCATCAAGAACGATGGATGGTAGTTCATGAGCCTGCTTCCACAGAGGCTCCTGAAGCTGAAGACATTCCAGCAGTTGACCCCACCACTGCTGAAGACATTGGTCACCATGACAATGTTGAAGATGATGTAGTTCTTCCTCAGATCGAGCACAACTTGGTATCATCGCCTGTTCTCACGAACAACGAACTCATTAGCATTGGTCGTCCTCTGACGCCAATTGCTCAGGATGCATCATGGGCTGATCACCCACAACAACAAGACACCCCGAGTACTCCCCAACAACAAGTCACCCCACCAGTGCAAGAAGAATAAGATGACTTTGAGGCCCAGCCAACTCCATCTCCACAGGCGTCGCCAGCGTTACCCAGGCTTCGCAAAGGACCAAGGCCCCAAGTCCCTGTTTCGAGTGTTCCAGAAGGAGAAGTGCACCACCAATCTGTTGCACGTCAGGTGTTCCCAGAAGCCACTCCTACTGTGAATGTTTCCGAGTCTGAAGCTAAAGTTGCTGAAGACAATCCGGCTGCATCAGCCGAAGAAAAACAAGTAGAAGTACGTGTCCCTACTCCCCCATCACTGAAGAAGCTGTTCCTGAAGTGAACGTGTTGGTGCCCGACCCTCCAACTCCTCAAGTGGAGGTTGAGAATCCTAAGGCTGCCACCACTAACACCACTGAAGCCAATGACATGGTCATGGCTGAAGACAATGTGGAGCCTGCACCAAACACTGTGCCAGAAGCCAATGAAGCCAATGATGCACCTGCAACAGATGTGCAGCCTGACGCCTCTGTTGATATCACTGCTCCTGTTCCGCCACCAAGGCCACATACTATCAAGCAAGCATACAACTATGGCCAGCTTATCACTGTCAAATGGCCTCTTCTTGTTCCTCCACCTGCTGCTGGTCCCCAATTTGACTATCACGTCGAGCGCAGGCCTCAGGTTCAGAAGCCAATGCCAAGGCTGCCTAGGTTTCCAGGCACTTCATCTGCACCCGGATAATTCAATATCAATGGCTTCAAATCACACAACACCTTCTTTGATAGCGCCAAGAACCCCTACTCTAAGGCAAGAATATCTTCTGATCGGTTCTGGAGCTATCAGCAGCGCAGTTATTACTCATGCATCTTATACAATCAAGGTCGCATTTCTCCACATATGCGTCTTGACATTGAAGCCATAACTGGTCTGCCCTGTTTGGAAGAAGCGCTGGATTGCTTCAGAGAGTCTGGCTTGTTGCAGTTCGTCACTGACAAGGAGCACTGGAACGAAGAATTGCTGCTCCAATTCTATGCCGCTCTTCATATTCATGGCTACAACAGGGATCCGAAGACTTGGGTCCTTGAGTGGATGACAGGCAATTTTCATCATGAAGCCAAAGCCTTTGATGTCATTGAGCTCACTGGCCTGCCCACTCCAGGTGATCTTTATGAACCTGGTTGTCAGCTTCACGGTGCTGCTATGGAAAGCATTTTTCACAAGCCTGAACCCAACATGAGTCAGATGCTTAGCATGATGAAGCCTTTGCCTCCCGATGCTGAATATCCTAAGGAGTTCTTTGTTGAAGACCTTGAGTATCTGCCACGTACTATCTATCACATTATAAGGCGAACCCTCTGGCCCATCAAAGGACATTCTCCACATGCAAAGCTTGAAGGTGCAATGAAGACTTTGATCTTCCATATTCTTCACGGCAAAAGCTTCAATGCACAAGACTTCTTCATCCGCCAACTTGCTGCATCAGGATCTGATCTCTTTGGCTTGAAGTTTTACGCTCCATGGATTATGCGTCTGATCAAACTACACTCACCTGTCACCTATCAGCCCTCTGGTCGCAATCATCTAATTTTTCTGCCTGACGTTGATATGTCAGTTGAAGCCATCTATCTAGAGCCTGCCAAGGAGCCCCTTAGTCTTCAAAATGCTGATAATCAAAGCTTCTCACAACACATTGAAGGAGTTCCAGCAGTCACTCGTGTTTATCCTCTGGCTGGTACTACCCGTGCACCTCATCGTGCCCTCACTGAAGCCACTGAAAGCACCATTGCACAACGGGCTAAGAAGCGATCTCGTGTTCTCAATGACCGAGAGCTTCTGGTTGCCCTTCATCAGAAACAGGATAAGCATCATGACTGGCTGAAGCGCCAAATGAAAAGCCTCTTGGTGGACGTAAACAGGATTCGCAACCTTGCCACAAAGAATGCCTTTGTCGCCCATGAAACTTGTCGGCGTACATGGAAAGGGCTGATGCTTATGTGTTCTGAAGATGATCTTCAAGATGATGGCTTCTCTGAACGCTTCAACTTTGACTCAACACCTCCGAGAAGGACTGTGCTACGGCGTACTCCGTCTCTTGAAGACTCTGAGTTCTCCTCCTCTGCTGCAACAGTGAATGCACATGTCATCGATGATGAAGACGATGCTACTTGACCACCTTCAACACGAATCAACACTGCACCAAGTTTGTCTGCACCACCAACCAACACCGACGACCCTGCTGCTTCACCAACTCCTCATGGGAACAAGTAGGTGCTCTATGCCTTCAAACCTTTTTGGTCCTTACTGGCAAAAGGGGGAGAATCATATGAGTTTGATAGTCTTCAAGCGGGTCCATATGGGTGGTGGTTTTATATTTTGCCTAGTGTTTACAACTCTCACTTTTTGAGACATTTGGTTCTTTGAATTGTAACACTTAAACTCGATGGTCGTCTGCTACTTATTTGCTATTCTGTGATGCGATGATAAATTCCGCATGTGCGATGATAACTTCCGCACTTAGGTCATTCTGCAGACGTCCATTTTTCATTATGCATGTCATTATCTTCACATACTTTTCATGCATGATGAATTGTCGTCATAAGTTGAAGAGGATCTCCACAAGTACAACCTGCCATGTGCATTTGCATTCCAAAAGCAAATTACTTATATGCACATCTTCAGGGGGAGCCTTTGCCACTTATGAAGACAATACCTACATCCTTTACATTTCACATACTTTTATCCCCGTTGAAAACTTCAACCAGTTTGTCATCAATCACCAAAAAGGGGTAGATTGTAAATGCATCTAGTGCCACCCCTAGTTGGTTTTGGAGTATTGACGACAAACCTGGTTGAGGGACTAATGTGTTTGTGAGAATTACAGGATAACACAGGTAGTAGTCCCTCATTGATTCGGTTTATCTACCGGAGATGACCCCTAAAAATGTATGAAGACATTGAAGACAATGGTGGTATGTGAAGATATTCACATTGAAGACTATGACAAGAGAAGACATTGCGTGAAGACTATGGGGCGTGAAGACTTAGTTGTTTCGTTGTCTCCTTTTTTTTCTTTGTTGAGTCATAGGAACCACCGTACTGTTAAGTGGGGTCCAAGTGAACAAAGTCAGAGTGACTGAAGTGATGCTCAACCAAAATCCTATGTCTTCGAGCGAAGACAATGAGAGCATATCTTATCCAGAGCTGGATGAGTCAGCTTTGCTTGTAGCCCAAGTAAAGTTGCCGCGTGTGTTTGAAATCTGACCGTTGGAACACGTGTCAGTTCCTTAGTGACCCAGGGTAATTTCGGACAAATCAGGCCGGGTTGCCTAGTGGCTATAAATAGCCCACCCCTACAACCATAAACGGTTGGCTGCTCAGAGTTAGTGTACGCCTTTTGTCGCTTGAGAGCAACCCACCTCGAAGCCTTTGAGAGAGAATTGCTTGCGAGGATAAAGCCCTAACCACCCAGAGCCAAAGAGTGTTAGGCATCACTGAAGTCTTCCTGTCTGTGTGATCTGAAGACTTATTACACTTGAGGACTGTGAATCCTCCAGCCGGTTAGGCGTCGCGTTCTGAGCATCCAAGAGTCATTGTGGATCGCCGGTGAACGAAGTCTGTGAAGGTTTGGGAGTCTACCTTGAAGACTTACCAGAGTGATTGGGCGAGGACTGGGTGTCCTTAGCTCAAGAGGAATAAGGTGAAGACGCGGTCTTCTGAGTTGAATCTCAGCCTCCCTAACCAGACGTACAGTTGTCACAGCAACTGGAACTGGTCCAACAAATCATTGTCTTCAACGAGTCACTGGTTTCATCCTTCCCATTCCTTTACTTACTATTGGCCCTGGTGAAGTCATTGCATTATCTTTTGTCTTCACTGAGTAACTGATTGTTCTGATTGGCTTCACACTATCTTCCTACCTGATCTATACTGCCTAGCTGCTATTAGTCATTGTGCTTTCACTTCATTGAATACTTGACTATGGCTTGCTTAGTTTAGTCTACCTTCCGCTGCATGGTAATAGGTTTATTTCTATCGTTTGTCTTCGAAACTTCCATGTTTTGAAGACTTTCATAAAAATCTCCTATTCACCCCCCTCTAGTCGATCACTAGCACTTTCAGTACCAAAAATAGGAAGGCATGTCATATTCACAGGTATAGTGTGTAAACTAAGCAGATGCAATTTACCCTAATTAGAAGCATTACAAGCTAGACACCGTATGCAACATGCAACCACATATCACACTGCAAAGTTAGAGCAAGCACCTGTGATGGTGGTGTAGGGGAAGTGCGGTCTTCAGGTACAGAACTACGTTCAATATCTTCATTTAGGCTTGTTGTTTCTTGAGAATCATGTGGAGAGGATGAAATTGCATTCTTTATAAGAGTATTGCGTATCATATTAACCCACGCGCGCGACTGTCTCATCATAAGCGATAGACGCATGATACACAAGAACAGTAGTTTGATGTAAGAACATGGTGTGATAGGCAGATGTAGTATGTACCAAAAACAGGAAGGTGTGTCATATTCACATGTATAATGTGTAAGCTAAGGAGATGCAATTTAACAAATTAGAAGCATTGATGAGGGATACACAAGAAAAGTAGTTTGATGTAAGAACATTGTTAGTAGAAAGACGTAGTATGTACCAAAAATAGGAAGGCATGTCATATTCATAGGTATAATGTGTTAACTAAGCAGATGCAATTTACCCTAATTAGAAGCATTACAAGGTAGACACCATATGCAACATGCAACCACATATCACACTGCCAAGTAAGAGCAAGCACCTGCGATGGTGGTGTGGGGGAATTGTGGTGATCAACTAGAGAGCTACGTTGACTATGTTCATTTAGCCTTGCTGTTTCTTGAGAATCATGTGGGGAGGATGACACTGCACTCTTTAAACGAGTAGGGCGTCTCACAGTAACCCACTCGGGTGACTGTCTCATCATAAGTGATTAACGAGGGATAGAAAAGAGCATTAGTTTGATGTACGAACATGGTTAATAGACATATGTAGTATGTATCAAAAACAGGAAGGCATGTCATTATCAAAGGTATAATGTGTAAAGTAAGCAGATGCAATTTAACCAAATTGGAAGCAATACAAGCTAGACACCATATACAACATGCAACCACATTTGACAGCGCGAAGTTAAAGCAAGCACCTGGGATGGTTGTGTGTGGCAATTGAGATCATCAACTGCAGAGCTACGTTTACTGTCTCCAACTGCTGACACTGCACCCATTAGAGCGCTGAAATGCTTAGTGCTTATCTTCGAATTACACTGGAGCGACTTTTGTCTTTTGTTTTCTGCATTCATCAACACCGCGTCAGAGTCTGAAATACCCATGCATAAAAAACAATAGTGTGAGTATGGGTGAAGTGTGTGCACAATTAGTACAGTGTAAAGGTAGCAGATAGCAGGTCGGTGAGAAATAAATGACGGGAGACATATGATAGCTCTACAACATGCATGGCACACTAAATTACTATAGGATTCTATGAAAATAACAGTCGGCTGAAATCAAATAGGTCAGTCCATTTTTTCTGCACCGTCCGATGTACAAAGAACGGGCAAATCGCCTTCATCTACCTCCAGCCAGTCAGTGTTGACGATCTTCCTTGAAACGCCAGCGACCACTGGCTCAGTATTCCTCCCCTACCTGTGCCCTCCCCTCGACCTCACCGCACTGCCGTGCTTAGCACCGCCCCCGGCCATCCATTCAAGCCCCGCTGACCTCCAGATCAGGCGCAAGCAGCTCCTACGCCCCCACACCCCTATGATAGACACCGATGCGCCGCTTCCCCGGGGAACAGGCGGACTAGGTGCTCCGCGCGCCTAAGCGGGTGCTGCTTCTTTTAATTGCGGTTCGACTAACACTGAATTGAAATCCAAGCGGGCTACTGACCTCTAGCAAAGGTGAAATAGTAAAAGGGAGGAAACCTTGTGCATTTAGTATCACGAAGAAGATGTGGTAAGAAGTGCTCAACTAGTTTCTTCGTGGGATGAATACGGTGTGAGTGGAGACGTAAGATTTGCACGAATAAGGGAAGAGGAGTACCTCTTTCTGCTGGCAGTGTTGTGTCCTCCTTTTATTTTTCCGACAATCTTCTTGTTGTTCGCCGGAAACCAGAAGTTTTGGAGGACGGTGCAGCCTTGGACTAACCCATGGCCAAGTTGTTGAGTGTGGTGCAGTGGCCGTCTGTCGGCAGCGGGGAAGCAGATCCGAGGCGGCGAACGACGGCATAGCGGAACAGCTCCGGTGCGGTGGACGGTTGCGACAGTGGAGCCGCAGCAGTGAGGCGCAAGACGGCGTGGTTGGAGTGGTTCTGGTACGGCGCACGTCGGCGCCGGCATCGTGGAGGCAGCTCTGCCTCAGCTTTAGCTGCTAAGTCCTTGAGGGCGTTGCGGTTGCGGTTGCGTTGGACGACGACGTCGGGGTACCGGCTCCGGCGTGATGGAAGAGGGCGGCGGTGGATTGGCCGCTATGGGGTGGAGGACGGATGAGGCTGGGGTTTCGCGGCTGGTGGAGAGGGCCTTTTCGCGCCCATGGAGTATGAATGGGGGAAACGGAGGGAGGCGGGGAACTAAGGGGGAACAATGTTTCGGTTTGAGACACGCTTGTTTGAAATTTGGGGAAAGTTACAAACTTTGCCCCCATCTAAAATTTCGGACATATTGCGGGTTGGGGGTAGGACAGTCATGTCAGGTGTCCCAAATGTGGGCGGGGTAGATTTCGGCCGAGCGCATGGGTAGGCGCCCACGGCGTATGAATGCTTCTCGGAGGCGGTTGAGACTCGTGTCTTGGTGAAGTTATAAACCTACCCCGGTTTAGACCTTTGGACATCGGGCCGATAGGCTACACGGGCCAGAGTCAGGACATTAATTTCCAACCACCAAAACATTAGTCTCGCGCGGTTTCGAGTGACCAGAGGCCTATTTGGCGCTTCGTTCAATATTTGGGAGCAGAAGCATTAACGTTTTTGGTTCTCTTGAATTGAACTTTCAGGATTTGTCAAACTTCACAAATCTTTACTCTTGAAAATCCTAAAGCTACGATTATTTTGGAATGGAGGGGGTACATTTGAATATACATTGTACACGAGTATATATTAAAAAATATGCAACTTACCTCAGTTCATGCATGGTTCCAGATATAATCTCCTTGGTTGCAAAAAAAGTTAGATATGCATATGAATACATATAGCATGTTCAAACTCACAACAAAGATTGATGCCCCCTTTTACATCTGATTTACAAATGCCATTATCTCGGGTTCAAATAGATGAATGCACTTCCTATGAATTCGAATCTTCGAAACCCCCTTTATGTTGAATTCGACATGTATTCTATTTCGTAGCTAGCAATTTGGAATGTATCCATGCAAGTGACAAATGTATAAAGTGCTTCACACTAACAACATGGAGTGCACTAATTAATGTTTATATATGAATTGCAAAAGAATCCATTGCTTGTATTTCGAACCGCTCTCACTCTATGGATCGATAATATGAAATAAACACATGCACATGCTAGTTCGGATAGGACCCTTGCAGTTGAAGAAAGATCCTACTCCTGGTACTGTATATTACTAATAGGGGTGTGTACAAAGTACACGTGGATACCAGGCATTGTGTGTGTGTGTATACTATCGACGAACTAGCCCCCAAGCTTGTATATCATACTATGGGCCTAAGGTTACAAATCATATATAGTCGGCTTATCACCAGTGGGGATAGAGTCCTCCGCGACTCTAGCTTCGTGTTGTACGCCGAGTCCTCCACATGGGTCTTCGTATAACATGTCTCGGTCCAACCTATATGTGGCGCAGGATGGAACTGACCCATGAGTCTTCATGTTGACCCACCACAACTAGAAATGATGTGCCGACCACACCACACACGCAATCGGCCACAAAGAAAATAAGCATATACAATAGTACAACGGTACCTAGCTCACGATACGTCTCCATATTTTGGTGATGACACTGACGGACTTTGCATTTGATGCGTGCTCCGTATTTTGTTGACGACACTTACGGTCATTGTATTTGAAGCGAAAGCACGATATGGTCACTGGACTTCAGAATAAGCTCATCACGGTCACCACATACATTTTGCCGTGCTAACCAACATGTGGTTGGATGGTTAGAGGATAGTGGTTTCTCGAGCCTACCAAGGTTAAAGTCCCGGTGCTCGCATTTATCTTGTGTTAATTTCAGTATTTTCCGGCGATGTACGTTCAGTGGGAGGAGACGTTCCACTCGACTATGAGGCACCTATGGAGACTTCGTAAAATCTCAAGATCATATATGCTAGCCCACTCTCTCGAAGGTGCTCATAGGGGTATGGTTCGCGTGTGTGCGCTTATAACGGTGAGTGCTTGCGCGTATATATGAGCCCTTGCATCTGTACCATGTTAAACAAATACATATCATGATTATACGGTCACTGGCTCACCCGTACAAATCCGTATTTTGTTGATGACACAATCAATTGACTAGTCAAATGTTCCACGTGGCGCAACTAGTGTTGCACCATTGGGGCGCGTAACCGTGGGGGCCACCTGTCAGCCCATAGATGAAAGAAACAAATGGTAGTTTGAGTCTGTACTGTGTTAATAAAATAGGAGTACATTTTAGGGTGATCATACGGTCACTGGCTCACCATACAGCTCTGTAATTTGTTGATAAAACGATCAATTGACCAGTCAAACGGTCCACATTCAGCAGCGCACATTACCATAGGGCCCACCCGTCAGCGCGTATATGAAGGACAGAAATGGTAATAAATTAGTGGTCGGTGGGTATTCGAAGTTGTGAGACCTCTGGTTGGCAGTCACCGGCGGTTGGGGCGTTCATTGGGCGGTGGGGTGGGGATCCCCCAAGAAAAAGCT
>NC_041382.1:570300569-570318763 GCF_002162155.2 Triticum dicoccoides
GGGGGGGGGGGCTAGAGGGAGGGACAGTGCGGCGGCGGACCGGCGGCGGGGAGTGGTTTCGGGGAGGGCGGGTTGGCCGCGGGCGGCGGGGGCTGGCGGTTCGGCCGGTGGTGGCTGGCGCCTTAGGGGGGGTGGAGTTTGATGATAAACTAGAGGCCCTTGATTTCGTATCCAACGGCTGGAAAATCTAATGACCAGAGATGAAAAAGTCAGTCGACTGACATGTAGCCTCATCCCACACGTACGCATGCACGCACGCAAGACACGCACGCATGTAGGCGTGCAACACTGACATGTACACACGCACGCATGCTGGCGTGCAACACTGACACGTACACATGCACTCACGAACACACGCATGTACGCACCCATGCATGCAACACTAAAACGTACCCTTGCACGCACGCAACACTCACGCCTGCATGCACACAACACACGACGCAAGACACACGCTCAACCTATACGTGCATGCACCCTTTGTTAAGGACATTGATTGTTAAGGGTATTAATCAATCTTATCTGTGACAACAAGAACATTGATGTTTGCAGCGGTCTTTATGAATCACAACATATTGAACGGGCTATCAACATAGTAGGCTTATCTACATGAAAAAGATGACGTCACACTCAATGAACAATCATCGGTTTATGAAATGCCCGCTTCTGACCGCCCAGGCCCACCAAAGGTTCCCCTACTGTGCGCTGCCTGCGTTGGGTCACTGACATGCAGGCCATGCACCCAAAGAGCCCACATGTCAGTGGAAGAACAGTGTGGTGTCCTAGGTCAGAGTCGAGGGCGCCACTCGCGACACGCGTGGCTGAACACGCCTCCGTGCCGCATTCAAACGCCTCCATGAAACCCGCCCGTGTGGAAGCCGATAAACCCACTCTGGACACACGTCCATTCATGACCGGGCCGGCGTTAAACGCAACGCTGGCTGAGCTCCTCCCGTCCGCCATCTATTTAATCTCCTATTTAAACGAGGCCAAACGCCGGCCAAGAATCGCACACCTCCGCCGCTCCCCTATCTCCTCCACCATTTTGTCCACTCTTACAATGGCTTACGAAGAGTAGTTATTTCACATCCAAGCCGGCTGGGTAGCCCGCCGAATACGAGGTATGCAGCTCGCTGATCCACCTCCCTCCCCTCGCTCGACGGAGCCAGTTGCCGCCCCAAGCCAGCGCGCGGTTCAGCAACTCGCCGCTCCAGGCCAGCTCGACAAGGAGCGATGCACGGGCGTCGTTGCTGCCGTCCACGCTGCCGCCTCGTACCGCGTCTCCCGTTTCTGTGCCTGAGACTCCCATGCTGGCGGCCGTGCCATCCAAGCAGCTACAAAAGCCGGGTGAGCGGAGAGCGACGAGTCGGTGGCCAGCGCCTCCGCGTCTGCCGCCATCATCCAGGAGAAGTAGAACACAGGAGGCCGCCGCCGCTTGGGTCCCATGAAGGCCACCACGGAGGCGACGCCGGCGTACACAGCAGGTGTCTTGTCGGATCCTTTTGTTGCGAGGACCTTCGTCGACCCCACATGGGCTCCACGAAAGAGGGGAATGTTAGGATGAACTCGAGCCGGTGCCGGCCATGGCGAAGTAGTGGCCGGTGATGAACTCGAACCGGTGCCGGCCACCATCATCTTCGGCACCAGCCAATGATATCAGTTGGGCAGTGGGGAAGCGAGCCGTCCTTTGTGCCGAAGCATATACCTCCGGGGCTCCGGGCAGTCCGGTGATCGTGCTTCCGGACATGAGGAACACAAATCGATCGATGGGCGACCATTTAGGCCATGTATTATATACCTGTGCTATCCAGAACTAGCACCGCGCAGTTCATTTGAATGTAATGAAATCCGTCATGTTTGTATGAAAATCTGGTATTTTATATGATTTCCGTCGTCATTTATATGAAATATCAGTTTGTCTACGTGTTTGCGTGAATTTCGTCCGGTTGGTTGAGTTGCTGTCATAATGTGTGCGGCTACGGTTGGATGGCGTAATTTGCGGGTTGTCGGTCGGTCTGCGGGCGGCTCGGGCGGCGTTGTGGGACAAAAAACACAGCTCGTGCGAGCTCGTCTCCAACGTGTGCGCTGGAGGATGCATGACAGCATGAGCACCCGAGCCATTCCTCGTTCATCGGTGGCAAAGGCACCGGTGGACAAAAGGGTCGCCAATATTTTGGCTACCCCGGGCAAGATCCAGACAACCCCTCCCAACAGATTCAAATCCCTCGTTCTCCATGGAATTTTTCCATGTGTTGTTTTCATGTACTAGCAAGATGCCCGTGCATTGCACGAAACATCAAGATGCATTTTTTTACAAACTCCCGCATGCATGCAAGGGATAATTAATGTCCTCCTTTGCTAGTACCACGGGGCAAACACCATTAATATTGCATCGATTAGTGTTAGTGGCCTTGTATATCTGCAAATTGTAATTTTGATAGTGGCCCCTTGTATATAAAAATGGAGGGAGAAAGATGAGTGATAAGGTGAGGAGGAATGGGGCGTGGTGGTGACTGGTGGTCGGACTGGTGGAGGCATGGGGATGGACGGCGCATTATGTCTAGGTTTGTATCTCTCTCACACACACCCACATAGGTGGGGGACGTGCACAAAGAGAAGAGGTGCATGCACGGCGCACGTACTCCCGTCTCTTTCCCAGCCACACCCGCGAGGGTACACCGTGGAGCTCATTTCTGTACGAAAAAGGCAGCCCACGTGGTAATTTGGCAAGTGTACTGGTTGTCCACTTGGTGGAGGGAGGATCGTCTACCACGGGTGAACAAACAAATTGTGACTTGATGCGTTATGTTAAATTAAAAAAAGAGGCAAAGCATGTGGGGCCTACCTTAGAGGCAAGGCTCTATACACTGGAGTACTTTTGATGTGTCCCGCCAACTCGCAGAAGAGGAGAAGCTTGCTTAGTATGTCGTCTCCCCTGCCCACGGGCGTGGTGGCTCACAGGATGAGGTGAAGCTTGCTTACGAGTAGTAGTAGTAGTAGTAGTAGTAGTAGTAGTAGTAGTAGTAGTAGTAGTAGTAGTAGTAGTAGTAGTAGTAGTAGTAGTAGTAGTAGTAGTAGTACTGTACGCATTTACGCCCGCTCCCTCGCCCATGCGCGCGGTGGCTCGCAGCACGAGGAGAAAATTTTACTACTCCCTCCGTTTACTCCTCGTCCCTACTACGTAATTTGGTTAGTACTCCGTCCATTTACTTATACAAGGCCACTATAAAAAAATACATTTTGCATCTATACAAGGCCACAAATAGTAATTGAGACAAAAGTTACTACTCCCTCGTTTCCTATTTATGGCTCAATTTCAAAATCTCTCCAACCAAGGTGGACGGTGAGTGGTCGAATTAATTTCGTAGTTTGCACAAGTATTAGTACGCTCGTTTTTCTCAAGAAGTTATGTTTACCGAGGCATTAATTAGAACGAATGCATGAATGACCACTAAATTTCCATGAACTTGTACATGCATTGGTTAGTTTCCTCTTGACACTGCTTGCGTCGGGTGATCTAACGCACCTCAAAATCCAACATGTAATGGTACTACTACTAGTATAGTAGAATTGAGACTTATCAAATGGAAAAACGAATGTTTTTTAGATGAGCCCTATAAACCCTAGTGGGTATGTACTCCGTAAAAACAGATTTTTCCAAAACTAAGTCGCTCCCTTTCATGAATTTTGTAGTATACTCCTCCGTCGACGCTCCCTTTCATGAATTCTGTACTTCCTGTCGCCGACATGTGGGACATATAGCAACCGGGTAGACGTGTCAAGCACCAAATAACAGTGCAGAATAGCAGGGGGACGCACCCCACTCGTACCGGCCCAGTAGTAGTAATGAGCAATGAGACGTCAAATCACAATGCCGCACCTTCCCAGACGGACGAAGCGACCATTATATCACACTTTGTTTCGCCATCATCTCAAACCACGTAGTATTGCTTCTGCCTCAAGAGGTACACGCGCATCTCCTTGGTACATCATGACACGTGGGACCGCATGACAGGCCATGCTCCCCCGCCGATCGCTCGGTAAAATCACCTCATTTTTACTATACTTCCTCTGTATCGGTTTACTACATGGCATGCACATCATTCTAGGTTGAGAATTTAACTGACTATATATGTGATGAACAGAACTCTAGCCTTTTAAAAACTGTATACTTTTGTACAGTAGTACTATCGATGGATTGTGCCATGGAGCAAAAATTGAAATTGAAAAAAAAGGAGGTACATATAGAGAGCACTCGTCGCCAAATTATGCATATAGTACTATTTAAAAAGCTAGTACGTGCTTAATTGGGGTGCTAAATTCTATTAAAGAAATACTATTAGTGTGTACATACTGAAGAGTTAAATTAATGAGAAGAAACATAACATAGTTCTGTTGGGGGCTCAGCACAACACACCCCTCAAATTAAACTAAGCACACCTGAAATTAAACTATGCAACTAATTTGGTAGACACTACATTAGAAGTTTAGAACCACCATGAGCAACGACACTGCCACCTTACTCGGAGTCCTCGTCCACGTCATCGACTTCATCCTTGTCCCTCTCCCTCTTGGCCGATACTTCTTTGCTTGAACCGCACACTTGGTTGTTGCTCTTCATCCAACCCTTGTAGATATTGAAGCCAAGGTAGCCATCCATTGCAGCATAGTGGATGTGGTCTATATCTAGTACATTCCGCTGCCATGCATGACGATGAAACGTGTATGGAGGTTTCTCCAGTTTACTGTACGAAGGATGAACCATGGCTCCTTCCAGGGTCAGCATTGAAGCCTGACGAGAGGACACCAGCCGATTCTTCTGGAGGTCGAAGGGGTTGCCTACAATGAGACCTATCCGACACAGGACATCCATGTCGTTCTTAAAGTTTACAGTAACAAATTTCACTGTTTTGTCCTTGAGGAAGTTCTTAAAATCCTGGCACTCGACGTCGGCATGGCATATGTGGTAGACCAAGCAAACGTTATGTACGCAAACCTAGATCACGGCAGGCTTCTTCCTCTCTTCGTCCTTTAGATCCTTCTCTGGTCCCAGGACTGTGGTGTACTCAACATCTAGCCCAGCGACCCACTCATCATCTGACTTTTTGAACATGCGTCTGAAGCGAGAAAGGCATCCTTTCACCGTCGCGGAAGAACGGGTGTAGATGACGTCAAACTCATCGCCGGTGATGGTTCTACCTTCTACTCACCGCCGATCGTGGAGATTTGGGATGCCATGGATTTGGGAGGAGGGTTAGGATTATGGAACTGCCGTAATGTGAATGGACGGGACGACTAGGAGCGAACCGCCATAGTATTGAAGGACGTGTCGGGACGAGTAGGAGCAAACTGCCAGCGTGCGAACGGCAGGGTAGTGGGTTTCCATTCTCCCATGATACGGGCTTCCGAGAGCCATTGGATCTGAGATCGAACGGTTGCATGGCGTGATTCTAGACCTATGGGTGAATATCCTATCCTGGAGGGTTATTCTACAAATTTTCAGCAACTTAGCATGCGGCCGTTTTATCTCAGATCCAAGGGCTGCCAGCAGCCCGTATCATGGTCGCGCCTACCACAACTGTCGCGCCCTTGGAGATTTAACACGGTGCGTTAGGCTATCTGATGTTGGCATGTCATACATAGTCATCACTTAGTCACTCATACTACAACAAGGTTGGCTATAAGGTTGGCTATAAGTGTTTTTTTACACCTCTCTATCTCTTTCTTCGTAACGGAGGTGGTCAGGAATCGGGAGACTCACGCCGGTCGTAGCGCCGCAGTTAAAATGATAATGGCAAGTCAAATCATGGGGCCCCACCTGTCCAGCGGTAACTCGCTGTCAAATCACACAGCCCTACGTTTGCAGCAGCCTACTCCCTCATCTTCTCGCGTCTCTGTCGAACCGACTAGGCGGAACTGCCCCGCCTACCGCGCAGGAAAAGCCCCGCCCTCGACTTTTAAATACAACTACATCCGCTTAAGAATCCAATGGTATACTTTTTGTGACATAGTAGCTCATATTTAGTTAGTCAAATGGATGACCTAGAACTACGTGCAGGCCCTAGAAACCGAGACGCCTAAAAATAAAAAACCAAGATGGAGAGGGTAGTTCAGCACGTATCTTTTTAGATCAATATAGTCGGGATTCACCAAGGAGCAAAACCAAGTGGTAGGCTGCTCCTGTCGTGTTGGCGTAGCAACTCAAGCAGGGTCAGTCCGCACACGAAATGGCGACACACTTAACAGGACCCCTTTGGCCGACATGTGGCTCATCCACCGTCTTGTTCCACGTGCGATGCACCAAATTACAGTTCGGAGCAGCGGTTGGAATTGGAGGCACCCCGGTCGTAGCGCCACAGTAGTAGAAAATGAGCGATGAGGGGTTAAATCACAAAGCCCCACCTTTCCCGCATTAAGCTGGACGGACGAAGCAACCATCATTTCACTCTAGGGCACAAGAGCATAAAGAAAAGAGAAAACAATGATGCATGCGGCAGCTACCTAGGGCACCTAGGGTAGGGGTCTCCACTACAAATCCTTTTTTTGAAAGCGCCTCCACTACAAATCGGCTTCTCCCTCGTCCTGTTGAAGAAAACCGATGATGAGTGCGGTGGTAGGGTTTGTAGGAGTACTACGGCGTGCGGGGCCAGGTCGTAGTAAACGGGTTTGAGTCGAGCCTTAAATATGTGTGGGCCGCTTGGTTTTACGGGAACGAGGCAGCATTTTGGGTTCGGGGACCAGTGGAGATATAGTACGTACAAAAAATTGTGGACGTAGGTTCGACCGAAAAGCAATGATGCATGGGCCCTGCATTTTGATATACCCGGGGCCGCGTGAAATTTGCTAGTCTACTCAAAACTAGTAAGGTACACATGTATTGAACGCATGAGATTTCGAAACCAAACTATGAATAAATACACACTATAGCATGTAAAGCTTTGAGTCATATATGCATGATGTAGATGTTCGTTTAGTTATTATAGTTCATCTCATTCAAAATCAATTAGTTTTATAAAAATGTTAAGATTCATGGGGTTGTGCATTGTAAATCATAAAGTAAAAATCAAATAATGGCAATTCATTTAGAAAAAATAATCAATTATGATACATAAGATTCTAGAACAAAGGAGAAGTGCTTGTGTTTTGAGGTTTGTGCATTATGTTTAAGTTCAACCATGGATTCTTCTAAATTGTACATGTGGCAGATCTGGTGGAATGTTGATGATATCCAACGGCCAGTAGTGCTCGGATTTGCCTATCTCTGCACTGTTGGGTTAGCTTCCTCCAGCGACCATCTTTCAAAGTTATTGGCACACTATATAGTTCTTGTGCCATAGTTGCATGTTTTGGAAAAAAGCTACTAGTGGGTTGTACTATCTATTTAGGAATAGAAGATGTATACATGGAAGTTGTAGGGAAAGAGATGACATGGAGCATCTCAATTCCTATGAGTAGGGATTGGAAAAGAGATGTCATTTGGTTCACATCATAGGAACTTTTCTATTGAATCTAGAGATGACATGTATCTCAATTCCTATGAGGAGGGATTAGAAAAGAGATGTAATTTGGATCATATCATAGAAACTTTTCTATTGAATATACACTAATGTTTATTTTCCTTTGAAATTAAGGGAGTATAGGAATCCATTCATATGAACCAAGTGGTGTTGGGGAACGTAGCAGAAATTCAAAATTTTCTACGCATCACCAAGATCAATCTATGGAGTAATCTAGCAACGAGGGAAGGAGAGTGCATCTACATACCCTTGTAGATCGCTAAGCGGAAGCGTTCAAGTGAACGAGGTTGATGGAGTCGTACTCGTCGTGATCCAAATCACCGATGATCCTAGTGCCGAACGGACGGCACCTCCGCGTTCAACACACGTACAGCCCGGTGACGTCTCCTACGCCTTGATCCAGCAAGGGGAGAAGGAGAGGTTGGGGAAGACTCCATCCAGCAGTAGCACGACGGCGTGGTGGTGGTGGAGGAGCGCAGGACTCCAGCAGGGCTTCGCCAAGCACTACGAGAGACGAGGAGGAAGAGGGGTCGGACTGCGCCAACAGGGAGATTGAATCGTGTGTTGTGCTGCCCCTTTGCTCAAGTATATATAGGGGGAGGGGAGGGGCTGCGCCCCCACCTAGGGTTCCCTCCCTAGGGGTGGCGGCAGCCCCCAGATCCCATCTAGGAGGCGGCCAAGGGGGAGAGAGAGGGGGGCGCACCTAGGGTGGGCCTTAGGGCCCATCTGCGCCTAGGGTTTGCCCCCTCTCCTCTTGAGGACGCCTTGGGCCTTGGTGGGAGGCGCCCCAGCCCACATAGGGGCTGTTCCCTTCCCCCAATTGGCCCATGTAGGCCTCTGGGGCTGGTGGCCCCTCCCGGTGGACCCCCGGACCCCTCTGGTGGTCCCGGTACAATACCGGTGATGCCCGGAACACTTCTGGTGGCCAAAACCATACTTCCTATATATCAATCTTTACCTCCGGACCATTCCGGAACTCCTCGTGACGTCCGGGATCTCATCCGGGACTCCGAACAACATTCGGTAACCGCGTACATACTTTCCCTATAACCCTAGCGTCATCGAACCTTAAGTGTGTAGACCCTACGGGTTCGTGAGTCATGCAGACATGGCCGAGACAACTCTCCGATCAATAACCAACAGCGGGATCTGGATATCCATGTTGGCTCCCACATGCTCCACGATGATCTCATCGGATGAATCATGATGTCAAGGACTTAATCAATCCCGTATACAATTCCCTTTGTCCAGCGGTATTGTACTTGCCCGAGATTCGATCGTCGGTATCCCGATACCTTGTTCAATCTCGTCACCGGCAAGTCTCTTTACTCGTTCCGTAACACATCATCCCGTGATCAACTCCTTGGTCACATTGTGCACATTGTGATGATGTCCTACCGAGTGGGCCCAGAGATACCTCTCCGTTTACACGGAGTGACAAATCCCAGTCTCGATTCGTGCCAACCCAACAGACACTTTCGGAGATACCTGTAGTGTACCTTTATAGCCACCCAGTTACGTTGTGACGTTTGGCACACCCAAAGCACTCCTACGGTATCCGGGAGTTGCACAATCTCATGGTCTAAGGAAATGATACTTGACATTAGAAAAGCTTTAGCATATGAACTACACGATCTTTGTGCTAGGCTTAGGATTGGGTCTTGTCCATCACATCATTCTCCTAATGATGTGATCCCGTTATCAACGACATCCAATGTCCATGGTCAGGAAACCGTAACCATCTATTGATCAACGAGCTAGTCAACTAGAGGCTTACTAGGGACATGGTGTTGTCTATGTATCCACACATGTATCTGAGTTTCCTATCAATACAATTCTAGCATGGATAATAAACGATTATCATGAACAATCAAATATAATAATAATAACTAATTTATTATTGCCTCTAGGGCATATTTCTAACAGTCTCCCACTTGCACTAGAGTCAATAATCTAGTTCACATCGCCATGTGATTAACACTCACAGGTCACATCGCCATGTGACCAACATCCAAGAGTCTACTAGACTCAATGATCTAGTTCACATCACTATGTGATAAATACTCAATGAGTTCTGGGTTTGATCATGTTATGCTTGTGAGAGAGGTTGTAGTCAACGGGTCTTGCCATATTCAAATCCCTATGTATTTTGCAAAACTTTATGTCATATCATAGATGTTGCTACCACGTTCCACTTGGAGCTATTCCAAATTGTTGCTCCATTATACGTATCCGGTATCTCTACTCAGAGCTATCCGGATAGGTGTTAAGCTTGCATCGACGTAACTCTTTACGTTGAACTCTTTATCACCTCCATAACCGAGAAACATTTCCTTATTCCTCTAAGGATAATTTTGACCGCTATCTGGTGATCTACTCCTAGATCACCTTTGTACCCTCTTGCCAGACATGTGGCAAGTCACACATCTAGTGCGGTACTCAACATGGCATACCGTATAGAGCCTATGACAAAAGCATAGGGGACGACCTTCGTCCTTCCTCTTTCTTCTGCCGCGGTCAATCTTCAAGTCTTACTCAACTTCACACCTTACAACTCAAATGAGAACCACTTCTTTGACTGATCTATTTTGAACTCTTTAAAAAACATGTCAAGGTGTGCGTTCTTTGAAAGTATCATCAGGCGTCTTGATCTATTTCCATAGATCTTGATGCCCAATATGTAAGCACTTTTATCCAGGTCTTCCTTTGAAAATCACTCTTCAAACAACCGTTTTTGCTTTCCAGAAATTCTACATTATTTCAGATCAACAATATGTCATCCACCTATACTTATCAGAAATATTGTAGTGCTCCCACTCACTTTCTTGTAAATACAAGTTTCTAGCAAACATTGTATAAACCTAAAAGCTTTGATCACTCCATCAAAACATATATTCCGATTCCGAGATGCTTGCTCTAGTCGATAGAAGGATTGCTGGAGCAAGCATACCTTTTAGCATCCTTAGGATTGACAAAACCTTTTATTGTATCACATACAACTTTTCTTAGGAAATCTGGTAAGAAAACTTGTTTTGACATCCATCTATAAGATTTCATAATCGAAAAATACAGCTAATGCTATCATGATTTCGACAGACTTAAGCATCGCTACGGGTGAGAAATTCTCATCGTAGTCAACTCCTTGAACTTGTGAAAAGACTCTTTCCCACAAGTCGAGCTTCATAGACGGCAACATTACCGCCCACGTCCGTCTTCTTCTTAAAGATCCATTTATCTCAATGGCTTGCCAATCATCGGGCAAGTCCACCAAAGTCCATACTTTGTTCTGATATATGGATCCTGTCTCGGATTTCATGGCTTCTAACCATTTGTCAGAATACGGGCCCACCATCGCTTCTCCATAGCTTGTAGGTTCATTGTTGTCTAACAACATGATATCTAAGACAGGATTACCGTACCACTCAGGAGTAGTACATATCCTTGTCGACCTACGAGGTTCGATAGAAACTTGATCCGAAGCTTCATGATCACTATCATTAACTTCCTCTTCAACAGACGTAGGCTCCACAGAAAACATCTTTCTGTGTTGCATCACTCTCTGGTTGAAGTAAAGGTTCGACAACCTCATCAAGTTCTATCTTCCTCCCACTCAATTCTTTCGAGAGAAACTCCTTCTCGAGAAAGGACCCGTTCTTAGTGACAAACAATTTGCCCTCGGATCTGAGATAGAAGGTATACCCAACTGTCACCTTTGGGTATCCTATGAAGATGTGTTTGTCTGGTTTGGGTTCGAGCTTCTCCGGCTGGAGCCTTAAGCATCGCAGCCCCAAACATTAAGAAACAGCAATTTGGTTTCTTGCCAAACCAATGTTCATACGATGCCGTCTCAACGGACTTAGATGGTGTCCTATCTAAAGTGAATGCAGCTGTCTCTAACGCATAACCTCAAAATGAAAACGGTAGATTGGTAAGAGACATCATAGATCGTACCATATCTCATAGGGTTCGATTACGACTTCCGGACACACCATTACAACTGTGGTGTTCCAGGTGGCTTCAACTGTGAAACAATTCCACAATGTCTTAAGTGATTTGCCAAACTCATAACTCAGAAAATCCCCTTTTGATCAGATCGTAGGACCATGATCTTATTGTTGTGATGATTCTTAACTTCACTCTGAAATCGCTTGAACTTTTCAAACGTTTCAGACTTGTGCTTCATTAAGTAGATATACCTATATCTACCCAAATCGTCCGTGAAGATGAGAAAATAGCGACATCCACCGCACGCTTCAATTCTCATTGGATCACATGCATCAGCATACATGATTTCCAACAAGTCACTTGCCCGTTTCATTGTACCTGAAAGCGGGGTCTTAGTCATCCTGCCCATGAGGCATGGCTCGCATGTGTCAAGTGATTCAAAATCAAGTGACTCCAAACATCCATCGACATGGAGTTTCTTCATGCATCTTACGCCAATATGACCTGAGCAGCAGTGCCACGAGAAAGTGGTACTATCATTATTAACTCTACATCTTTTGGCGTGAACATGTGTATTACCATGACCGAGATTCAATGAACCATTCACATAGGGTGCATGACCATGAAAGGTATCATTCATGTAAACAGAATAACCATTATTCTCTAACTTAAATGAATGACCGTATTGCAATGAACATGATCTAATCATATTCATGCTCAACGTAGACACCTGATAACATTTATCTAGGTTCAATACTAATCCCGAAGGCAGATGGAGCGTGCGATGGTGATCTCATCAACTTTGGAAACACTTCCAACACACATCGTCACCTCACCCTTAGCGAGTCTCCGTTTAGTTCGTAGCTTTTGCTTCAAGTCACCAGTAATAGCAACTGAACCAGTATCCAATACCCAGGTGCTACCAGGAGTACTAGCGAGGTACACATTAATAACATGTATATGCTTTGTTGAATTTGCCAGCCTTCTTATCTACCATGCATTTTGGGTAATTCCGCTACCAGTGACAGTTCCCCTTACAATAGAAGCACTTAGTCTCGGGTTTGGGTTCAACCTTGGGTTCCTTCACTGGAGCGGCAACTGGTTTGCCATCCATGAAGTTTCCCTTCTAGCCCTTGCCCTTCTTGAAACCAGTGGTCTTGTTAAACCATCAACACTTGATGCTCCTTCTTTGATTTCTACCTTTTGCGGTCTTAAGCACCGCGAACAGCTCCGGGATCAACTCCATCCCTTGCATGTCATAGTTCATCATGAAGATCTAGTAGCTTAGTGATAGTGTCTAGAGAACTCTATCAATCACTATCTTATCCGGAAGTTTAACTCCCACTTTATTTAAGTGATTGTTGCACCCAGACATTCTGAGCACATGCTCACTAGCTAAGCTATTCTCCTCCATCTTGTTGGCAAAAGAACTTGTCAGAGGTCTCATACCTCTCAGCACGGGCATGAGCCTGAAATCCCAACTTCAGCTCTTTGAACATCTCATATGTCTTATGGCGTTCAAAACATCATTCGAATCCCGAGTCGAAGCCGTAAAGTATGGTGCACTAAACTATCAAGTAGTCATCAGGATGTGTCTGTCAGGTGTTCACAACATCCACAGATGATGTTGTAGGGGTTTGCACATCGAGCGGTGCATCAAAGACGTAAGCCTTCTGCTTAGCAGTGAGGACACTCCTCGGACTACGGACCTAGTCCGCATTAGTGCTTACAATATCTTTCAACTTGGTCTTTCTCTAGGAACGTATTGAAACAGGGAGCTACAACGTGAGCTATTTATCTGCAACATATTTGCAAAGATAATTTAGACTATGTTCATGATAATTGAGTTCATTTAATGAACTCCCACTCAGATAGGCATCCCTCTAGTCATCTAAGTGAAACATGATCCGAGTCAACTAGGCCGTGTCCGATCATCACGTGAGACGGACTAGTCATCATCGGTGAACATCTTCATGTTGATCGTATCTTCTATACGACTCATGCTCGACCTTTCAGTCTTCCGTGTTCCGAGGCCATGTCTGTACATGCTAGGCTCGTCAAGTCAACCTAAGTGTTTTTGCTGTGTAAATCTGGCTTACACCCGTTGTATTCGAACGTTAGAATCTATCACACCCAATCATCACATGGTGCTTCAAAACGACGAACCTTCGCAACGGTGCATAGTTAGGGGAAACACTTTTCTTGAAATTTTAGTGAGGGATCATCTTATTGAAGCTATCGTCGTTCTAAGCAAATAAGATGTAAAACATGATAAACATCACATGCAATCAAATAGTGACATGATATGGCCAATATCATTTTGCTCCTTTTGATCTCCATCTTCGGGGCTCCATGATCATCATTGTCACCGGCATGACACCATGATCTCCACCATCTTGTCTTCTTGAAGTTGTCTCATCATCTATTACTTCTACTACTATGGCTAACGCTTTAGCAATAAAGTAAAGTAATTACATGACATTTATGTTGACACGCAGGTCATAAATAAATAAAGACAACTCTTATGGCTCCTGCCGGTTGTCATACTCATCGACATGCAAGTCGTCATTCCTATTACAAGAACATGATCAATCTCATACATCACATATATCATTCATCACATCCTTTTGGCCATATCACATCACAAGGCATATGCTGCAAAAACAAGTTAGACGTCCTCTAATTGTTGTTGCAAGTTTTTACGTGGCTGCTATAGGTTTCTAGCAAGAACGTTTCTTACCTACGCGAAAACCACAACGTGATATGCCAATTTCTATTTACCCATCATAAGGACCCTTTTCATCGAATCCGATCCGACTAAAGTGGGAGAGACAGA
Organism: Triticum dicoccoides; assembly: GCF_002162155.2. NCBI lineage: Eukaryota > Viridiplantae > Streptophyta > Magnoliopsida > Poales > Poaceae > Triticum > Triticum dicoccoides. The sequence goes on from NC_041382.1 coordinate 570,314,865, forward strand.
CACCCGCTAGCCACCTTATGCAACTAGTGCATGTCAGTCAGTGGGACCAGTCTCACGTAAGAGTACATGTAAGGTCGGTCTGGGCCGCTTCATCCCACGATGCCGCCGAATCAAGATAAGACTAGTAACGGCAAGTAAATTGACAATATCGACGCCCACAACTGCTTTGTGTTCTACTCGTGCATAGAAACTACGCATAGACCTAGCTCTGATACCACTGTTGGAGAACGTAGCAGAAATTCAAAATTTTCTACGCATCACCAAGATCAATCTATGGAGTAATATAGCAATGAGGGAAGGAGAGTGCATCTACATACCCTTGTAGATCGCTAAGCGGAAGCGTTCAACTGAATGGGGTTGATGGAGTCGTACTCGTCGTGATCCAAATCACCGATGATCCTAGTGCCGAACGGACGACACCTCTGTGTTCAACACACGTACAGCCCAGTGACGTCTCCTATGCCTTGATCCAGCAAGGGGAAAAGGAGAGGTTGGGGAAGACTCCATCCAGCAGCAGCACGACAGCGTGGTGGTGGTGGAGGAGCACGGGACTCCAGCAGGGCTTTGCCAAGCACTACGAGAGACGAGGAGGAAGAGGGGTCGGGCTGCGCCAATAGGGAGATTGAATCATGTGTTGGGCTGCCCCTTTGCTCAAGTATATATAGGGGGAGGGGAGGGGCTGCGCCCCCACCTAGGGTTCCCTCCCTAGGGGTGGCGGCAGCCCCCAGATCCCATCTGGGAGGCGGCCAAGGGGGAGAGAGAGGGGGGCGCACCTAGGGTGGGCCTTAGGCCCATCTGCGCCTAGGGTTTACCCCCTCTCCTCTTGAGGACGCCTTGGGCCTTGGTGGGAGGCGCCCCAGCCCACATAGGGGCTGGTCCCTTCCCACCATTGGCCCATGTAGGCCTCCGGGGCTGGTGGCCCCTCCCGATGGACCCCCGGACCCCTCTGGTGGTCCCGGTACAATACCGGTGATGCTCGGAACACTTCCGGTGGCCAAAACCATACTTCCTATATATCAATCTTTACATCCGGACCATTCCGGAACTCCTCGTGACGTCCGGGATCTCATCCGGGACTCCGAACAACATTCGGTAACCGCGTACATACTTTTCCCTATAACCCTAGCATCATCGAACCTTAAGTGTGTAGACCCTACGGGTTCGTGAGTCATGCAGACATGGACGAGACAACTCTCCGATCAATAACCAACAGCGGGATCTGGATACCCATGTTGGCTCCCACATGCTCCATGATGATCTCATCGGATGAACCACAATGTCAAGGACTTAATCAATCCCGTATACAATTCCCTTTGTCCAGCGGTATTGTACTTGCCCGAGATTCAATCGTTGGTATCCCGATACCTTGTTCAATCTCGTCACCGGCAAGTCTCTTTACTCGTTCCGTAACACATCATCCCGTGATCAACTCCTTGGTCACATTGTGCACATTGTGATGATGTCCTACCGAGTGGGCCCAGAGATACCTCTCCATTTACACGGAGTGACAAATCCTAGTCTCGATTCGTGCCAACCCAACAGACACTTTAGGGGATACCTGTAGTGTACCTTTATAGCCACCCAGTTATGTTGTGACGTTTGGCACACCCAAAGCACTCCTACGGTATCCGGGAGTTGCACAATCTCATTGTCTAAGGAAATGATACTTGGCATTAGAAAAGCTTTAGCATATGAACTACACGATCTTTGTGCTAGGCTTAGGATTGGGTCTTGTCCATCACATCATTCTCCTAATGATGTGATCCCGTTATCAACGACATCCGATGCCCATGGTCAGGAAACCGTAACCATCTATTGATCAATGAGCTAGTCAACTAGAGGCTTACTAGGTACATGGTGTTGTCTATGTATCCACACATGTATGTGAGTTTCCTATCAATACAATTCTAGCATGGATAATAAACGATTATCATGAACAATGAAATATAATAATAATAACTAATTTATTATTGCCTCTAGGGCATATTTCTAACAAGTGGCTCTAAAGCTATAGAAATGATATCATGTTTATTTCCTTTGAAATGTGGAGTATATGAATCTATTCCTATGAACCAATTGGCTCTAAAGGAAAAAATCCTATAAAAATCATATCATATAGAGTTCCTATGATATTCCTCGACACTAAAGGATGCTTGAAATTGCTGCGGGTGATACGATGGTCTTTCTTTGTAGACTCCTCACCCATCTTTATAGTTACCTCTCGAAGATGAATGAAATGATATATACATGGTATTGTACATGTGCAATTTGGTACACGAAAACTTGGTAAAAGTTTGCGAGGTTCGAATTTTCAATAAAGCTATATGCACTGCATTTCGGAACGGAGGGAGCATACGGCAGTTGCTAACACTCACATGGAAGATTTGTGTGTAGGAGGAGTGGCTGTTCTGTTAAATGACATGGCAAAACTGACACTGTCGGATGCCGATCTAACGGTTCTTAGGGCGTTCGTCAGGAAAAGGTTTGTGGCGAATGTTTGTCGGATAATGATTTACGGACACATGCATTGCATTGATACGTGCCCCCTCTCTCTCATGCACACGCACCCTCACGAGTCACGACTCTCCCGAGTCCTCTCGTAGACTCGCACGTCGCACCCACCGTCTATCTGCAGGTAGATGTCACGCACATATGTGCTCTTCACACCCTACCCTTCGAACTTCTAAAAAACAAAAGACGGCATGCACATTTTATTTTAGCTCACATGTCACACACTTATACTATTACTCTCGCGGCGAATGTTCTTTGGGCATAGTATATTGTACTCTCACGAAGAGAAGCGGTGCACGCACGCACTAGTTCTCTCACACCCACTCGTTGGTACATGTAGGAGCACATTTTTTGAAGCTGCTACAACAAAATCACTCCACTATATATAAAAGCAGGAGCCTTAGCGCTTGCTTTACTAGGGTTCCTCTCGTTCACTCTCTCATGCTCTCCAGATCTAAGGAACACATAGGTGGCCACACTCTCTCTCAGCTCACGGCTGGTCACAAATCCGGCCGGACAACCTCGACCGGGGCAGGGGTGTAGGTGCATCGTTCACGCTGTCGTAAGCGGCAAGGGAGGAGACCAACTGTAACGCCCCGAGACCGATGTGCCAGGTGTCTTCCAGTTATTCGCTGTTGTTGCCTTGTCATTTCTTGCGTGTCATGCATTCCATATCATGTCATCATGTGCATTTCATTTGCATACATGTTCGTCTCATGCATCCGAGCATTTTCCCCGTTGTCCGTTTTGCTATCCGGCGCTCCTATGTCACCCGGTGTCCCTTTCTACCTTTTTTCGTGTGCGGGTGTAAACATTCTCGGATTGGACCGAGACTTGTCATGCAGCCTTCGTTTACTACCGGTAGACCGCCTGTCAAGTTTCGTGCCATTTGGACTTCGTTTGATACTCCAACGGTTAACCGAGGGACCGGAAAGGCCTCGTGTGTGTTATAGCCCAACACCCTTCCAAAGTGGCCCAAAACCCACCTAAACATCATCCATCATCTCTGTCGTTCGATCACGATCGCGTGGCCGAAAACCGCACCTCATTTGGACTCTCCTAGCTCCCTCTACCTATATATATGTGATCCCCTCCAAAAATTTCCGCAGATGAAACCCTAAAATTCCCTCCGTGCGCCGCCGGACATTTCTTCTCCGCGCCGGACAATGTCCACCGCCACCGCCACCTCACCCGGGCCAATCCGGAGCCGCCACCTCAGCTCCGTCGCCGCCTCCAGCCAATTCGCCGCCGCCGCGTGTCACCCCACGCCTCCTCTCTCTCTCTCCTCCGCCGCCGCGGCCCTGCGGGCCCAGGCGCGGCCCGACCGGCCCGGTTTCGTCGCCCCGCCGCCTCCTACGGGATCCCGAGCCCCGCGGAGCCGCGCGCCA
>NC_041382.1:570319211-570339956 GCF_002162155.2 Triticum dicoccoides
CTCCGCCTCCGCCGGCGACCGGCCCTGCCGCGGGTGCTGCCCCGCCTCCCTCATCGGAGCTGCAGCTCCGCGCCGCCGCCTCCGAGCGCGTCGCCCGTGCCCCGATCCGGCCGCCGGCTGCCGGATCCGTCCGTCTGCAGCCGGACCTGCGACCTCCCTCGTCGCCAGAGTAGCGTCGGCGTCGCCATTAACTCCGTCCCCGCCAGATCTGCACGGCTCCATTCCTACACGGCCACGTCCACCGATCCAAATGCTTCCCTACATCCCGGATCTCGTCATCCTGCTCCGTCCCGTCCCGGGTTGACTTTTCGTGAGCGTATAATTTCACTAAGTCCCCAGACTCCAGTAATTTTATGCATTTTTCATCGCACCATAACTATGCATCCGTAGCTCTGATTCGTGCGTATAGCATATCAAAATGTTCGTCTCGACATGTGTTTCAGCAAATGGTCTTTTGTCATTTTTGCCATGATTAATGTGTGCATGCTATGTTTCTGAACTCTACATGTGTTTTGTTATATGCCATGTCATCTTTACAGGGGTGTATGCCATGTATTTTTGTGATCTATGTGGTGACTAGCACAAGCATGCAAAGTAGCGTAATCATCGATGCTGATTTCAGGGACTTAGAATTTCACTAAGTCCTTGTCCTGTTATTGTTTTTATGCGATATGTTCATGTTGTTTCCTAGTGATCCGTGCCTCTTTTGAGGATGATCAGTAAGGATGTTTTGTTAACATTGTGGTGCTCTATCCATCCATGTCTTTTTTTGCAATTATGGAGCACCCTAGCTTGAGTCAATCGAGCTCTACTTTTGCTATAAATTGTTCCTGGCAGATTGTTGATATGTTTAGCAATTTTGCCGAGCTTGTTGTTGTTGATTCTTGCCATGTATAGCTTCTATGCCATGTCTTCTTGATGGGTGTATGCTTATATTGTCATGACATGCTTGGTAGTGAGTGCATCGAGCTCGTAAACATGCCTACTCGTTAACTGTTTTGCATGCTCCAGTCTTTCACTAAGTCTGAATCTGTTTATGTTTTTGCTATGTTCACATGCTTGCAATTGTATTTTGTGATCCCTTTTGGCTCAAGGTCACTAAGGGAATTTTGTTATATGCTTAGAGTAGCTTCATGCCATGCCTTGCTTTGCCATGATATGTTCCTGTAGCATGTAGTTTTCATGCTCTAAAGATTGCTTCCTGATGATAAATTCCAGACGGGTGTTAATCTTTTGCTCTTTTGCCATGCTTGTTTGAACCTGTTAGTGGATGAATTAGCCGTAGCTCAGTGTTCATTTTTTGTCAAGCATCTTGAGTAGACCCCTGTCATGTATTTTGTTGACATGTTTGAGTGTTGTAGCATATTTATCTTGATGCATTTAGAAGGCTACTTGCTGATTATCGCAGACCGGTGCCATATTTGTTTTGTTTGCCATTTCCAAACCGTGCATCTGATTCCGGTGATCTTTATATCGATTTCAACCGAAATCACCTCAACTTTCCAGTGGCACTCTTGGATTTCCAAGTTGAAGCCAGGTTCAATCATTCCTTTCCAAATCATGCATATGCACCGCATACCGCATCCCGCATATCATGCCTTGTTCATGTGGTGGTTGTTTACTATGTTGTGTGCTTCTTTCCGGTGTTGCTTCTTCGGGTTGGTTTCGATAACATTGTTTTTGTGAGGAACCGTTCGACTACATCCGTTTATCTTCTTCATGGCCTCGTTCTTTTTCCTTGCGGGATTTCAGGCAAGATGACCATACCCTCGAAATCACTTCTATCTTTGCTTGCTAGATGCTCGCTCTTTTGCTATGCCTATGCTACGATACCTACCACTTACTTATCATACATCCGATATTGTTAAGCCAAGCCTCTAACCCACCTTGTCCTAGCAAACCGTTGTTTGGCTATGTTACCGCTTTGCTCAACCCCTCTTATAGCGTTGTTAGTTGCAGGTGAAGATTGGAGTTTGTTCCATGTTGGAACATGGATATTTTGTTGGGATATCACAATATCTCTTATTTAATTAATGCATCTATATACTTGGTAAAGGGTGGAAGGCTCGGCCTTATGCCTGGTGTTTTGTTCCACTCTTGCCGCCCTAGTTTCTGTCATATCGGTGTTATGTTCCCAGATTTTGCGTTCCTTACACGGTTGGGTTATAATGAGAACCCCTTGACAGTTCGCCTTGAATAAAACTCCTCCAGCAAGGCCAAACATTGGTTTTACCATTCGCCACCTAGCCTTTTCTTTCCCTTGGGTTCTGCAGACTCAAGGGTCATATTTATTTAAACCCCCGGGCTAGTGCACCTCTTAGTGTTGGTCCAACCTGTCAACCTCTTAGTGGCCACCAGGGGCAAGTTTGGGCTGGCCTACCGGAACCTTGGACAATCCGGTTTGCCCTGAGAACGAGATATGTGCAGCTCCTATCGGGATATGTCGGCACATTCGGGTGGCTTTGCTGGATTTGTTTTACGATTGTCGAGGATGTCTTGTAACCGGGATGTCGAGTCTGATCGGATTGTCTTGGGAGAAGGAATATCCTTCGTTGACCGTGAGAGCTTGTGATGGGCCAAGTTGGGACACCCCTATAGGGTTTTGAACTTTCGAAAGCCGTGCCCGCGGTTATGGGCAGATGGGAATTTGTTAATGTTCGGTTGTAGAAAACCTGAAGTTTATCTTAATTAAAATGCACCAACCGCGTGTGTAACCATGATGGTCTCTTCTCGGCGGGGTCCGGGAAGTGAACACGGTGTTGGAGTTATGTTTGACGTAGGTTGTTCTAGGATCACTTCTTGATCATAGTTCTACAACCGTGCTTTTGCCTTCTCTTCTCGCTCTCATTTGCGTATGTTTAGCCACCATACATGCTAGTCGCTTGCTGCAGCTCCACATCATACCTTTTACCCTACATATAAGCTTAAATAGTCTTGATCACGAGGGTGTGAGATTGCTGAGTCCCCGTGACTCACAGATACTTCCAAAACCAGTTTGCAGGTGCCGATGATACCGAGCAGGTGACGCAACCAAGCTCAAGGAGGAGCTCGATGAAGATCTTGTCCTTTGTGTTGATTCGTTCTAGTTGATCAGTAGTGGAGCCCAGTTGGGCTCGATCGGGGATCTGTGTAGCATTTGAGGTAGTCTTCTTTATTTTGGTTCCGTAGTCGGACCTTGTTTGTATCTGGTTGATGTAATGCTTTACTCATGTATTGTGTGAAGTGGCGATTGTAAGCCAACTATGTTTGTCTTTCCCTTATGTATTACATGGGTTGTGTGAAGATTACCTCACTTACGACATTGCTTTCGATGTGTTTATGCCTCTAAGTCGTGCTTCGACACATAGGAGATATAGCCGCATCGAGGGCGTTACCAAGTTGGTAATCAGAGCCTTCCCCGACTTAGGAGCCCCTTGCTTGATCGAATCGCTGGCGTTGTCGAGTCTAGAAAAATGTTTTGAGTCTTTTAGGATTATATATATTGGAGAGTAGGAATTCGTTTTACTCCTCACTCCCTTTGTCGCTCTGGTGAGGCATCCTGACGTAGAGTTTTGACTCTTCTCTTCTCAAATTTCACTAAAAAAATTTAGGATCGCGCGGGTATCTTGGAATCGTTCCGATGGTTTTGTGACGAGAACATTGTTCTTGGTGCCTCCTGACATTTAGGGGTTGTGGCAGTGTCCCGGGGAGTTGAGCTCCGAGGTGTTGTCGTCACAATTTTATCGTTGCAGTTCTAGAATACCTGAGTTCGCCGACATCGAAAATCTCTTTTATGTAGTTGTTGGTGAGATAACCTCGACGCCACCCAGTACTGGGGCGGGAGTTCGGGAGTATTGCCATAACTTGTATAACGGATGCTTTTTGAAGGTTGAGGTAAACGATTTCCGAAGGTTTCTTGGTTATGTGTTGAAGGATGGATACAGCTGGATGTAGGATTTTCTAGCTTTGGGTGAGATATTATGCTTCCCATGTATCCCCAACACCTGATTGCATAACCGGAAAATTTCGGGAGTTTATAAGTGGGAATTCAAATAGCTCTTAGGATATCTTTCCGACAAGTGTATGATATGAAATTGGGGTTCGACGTCTAGTGGTCCGCCTATTCACGATTGGTTTTATAGTGGTCTCGTTGTGTCTTAAAGAGTCCTTGGCTATGCCGACTCGGGGACGCTTCGTATGTCATGTGCACTGCCTTGTACATGATGGTGATGTACGATCGAGCCTGTGTAGGCCCCACCATGAAAACTTCAGACGAAATCTCTATCATATGTTTGTTTCGGCTTATTCTGCAAGCCAATCCTTGTTTTGTTTTGAGTCGTGGTATTCGAGTTGCTTCGAAGTCAAATGTTGATTCCATACTTTTTCCGAAATGGTGTTCTCATACTCCGATGTGAATACCAATCCTTCTTAATAATTGAGATTGTCATGTCAATCATTTTCAATTGGTGTGTCTCTCGTCAAGGCAATCCTTCTTCATAACAGGCAAGGTTCGGATAATTAGACACAATCGAAACTACTATTAAACACTAGCTGGGGCAACTATTTCATGCCTTCATCGAATTTGGGCTGGACACAAGACGGACCTTGCCATGAACATCATCGAGGACGTCCCACAGCAGCTCAATCATGTGAACCTTCATGAAGTCAACCTTGTGGCCTTGCCACTGATAAACTTGTTTGTGGAGGCATGCCACGTCATCTTCTTGCGTAAGCTTGACAAGAACAGTATGCCTCACAAACGAAGGAGTAGCTTTGAACTTCTTGTGCTTCAGTACACCCTGGACAACATGCCTGACAACAGTGAGGCTGGAATACAACTCTTCATTGGTATAACCGCAAAAGGCTTCCAGGATCCAACAGCCTAAGAACTCTGTTTTCCCAGTGCGTATATTCAGGTCGTCGACCTCATAGCGAGTGACATATACAACCACACAATCCTTGTCTGCATTAGGGCTCTAATTGAAATAGAAACAAATTCCGAATTACTTTTCAGTATAAGAAACACAAGTTATTTAAACCACTATGTATAGCATGGCATCGAAGCTAAGAAAATTTTGCGTTATTAATCACCACATACTTCCTTTTCTAAAAAATTCACCACATACTTAGATGAAAAACCACAATCGAGATTGGCAAAGAAGGAAATCACCTTGGGCAGCTCAGCAGGGGGGGGGGCACATCCTCGAAGGGGGAAAACTGCTCCTGCAGTGCCACGGGGGCTGTAACCTCAAACGGGGCGTTGACCATCTCAGTAGTGGCCGTGAGCATATCTGGGGTTGGCTCGGTGGTTGCCTCCATCTTCTTGGAGCTCTCTGTCTCGTGGGGATCAGCCTCCCATGTCTGCTCCAATATCGGCAGATCTTTGCCTGGTTCTCCTTGGTCCATCATGAAACTGACGAATACTAGGAGACCACTGAAAGGAAAACACAATCGCAATGAGAACAATGAAACAAAAAAGAGAGTGAGGATCGGTTACTGCTTTGCGAAATTTCTTTTTTTATCTGAACGAAAATATCCCAACATCACGGATCCGCTTACCTTCCCTTCGTTCGGACAGAAGAACAGTGGCAGATGCGAGTGTTGCCTTTCTTGAAGACGGTGAGTGAGAATGGGATTCAGCGAAGAGTGAAATGATGGTTGCTTCGTCCGTCAAACTTAGACTGCGGGGAGGTGGGGTTTTGTGATACGATGGCTCGTTACTGCCGCGCTACAACCAGGGTGACTCTCTGCCTGCATACTGCCTTCTAATTTGGTTGGTGGCATTTGGGCCCGCGCGCTGTATGGCCCGCATGTCGGTGAACAAAAGTATAACGGCATTCAGTAGAGGGAGACGTTTCAATGACCTAGGAGGAGCCAGAAGTGGTAGAGTGTCTCCATTGTACTAGTAGTAATTGTTTTTCTGGGTAGCTGTAGAGTGTCTCCACTGTACTAGTAGTAATTGTTTCTCTGGGCCCAAGACAAAACAACCCATCCACACTAGTAAATAGTAAAATCAATTCAAAAGCCCATATATTTACTGAATTAACGGATGGGTATGTCGAAGAGCAAAAAAAGGAGTTTGAGGTGGGCAAAAGAGCTTCTGAACGTGTTGGGATTCTATTTACAACATATTGTGGTCATAATCTAGTAAATTTTATGACCCAGGATGTTCATTCTATGGACCTGACCGATCCATTTGATTGTGACTGCCGAAAACAGTGTTGGAGTTAGATGTCGTTGCCCTTTTCAATCTAGTTTTTTTCTAAACCTGATGAACAATTAACCCTCGTGCTTTTGTACAGTTTGTAAGCTGGAGTTTGATGTTCCTGCCCTTTTCAACTCGGCTGTGACTGTCATATTTTCTTTGAAACAAGGCAAATGGCTTGCCATTCGTTTAATTTAGAGTGAAATATTTTAACAAATCTCAACCAAGGGAAATAACATCACTCTCGCCGGCTGCTTGAGCTCACTGTGCATTACAGAAGCCAAGTGATTAGCCCCCACCAGCACCCACAAACTTATTTCGAACTAGCACATCAAATGGGCTGTAAATTTTCATAGGAAAGGCTGCATGACCGTGACAGATTTGGATTCTGACATTTGGGACCCGCGAGGACATAGCCTATCCAAGGTGGTGTCGACTTACTAGCCAGTCAACAAACGATTCTGCCTACCAGCCGTTGGATTGACATCCAACATCTGTCATGTATATTCTATCTCTTGTCTTCTTATTCCTCTAGCCGCCCAAACCAAACCACCCCGTAGGCTCCGCCTGCTCCCGCCTCCCATGGCGTGCTGCGCCTCTGCCGCCCTACCGTACATACCCTCCAACGTTGGCCAGTCCCTCCCTCTATTCCCCCACATGTCCTGTTATTCTCCGGCGACGTCAGCCCCAACACGCACCCGTGCCCGAACCAGTCAACCCTCGTACTCCCCTCCGCCTGCGACTGGACCGACGCATCTTCAACGGCTCCTATTTGTTCCGTCCGAGGCCTCGTCGTCGTCCTCCGCCTTGCGGCCTTGGTTCTCTCGCCGTGCGCGGTGCGCCGCCCTCTTGCGTTGTCAACGTCGTCAACAACCGAGAGGAACAAGGAGATGACTGTACGTGGAGAGGATGACAGTAGGGACCCACCAACGTCATGGCAGTATGCAAGCAAGTGCCTCTATAGTACAAGCCCAAAAATATGGTTCCTCCTAATGGTTGGACATCTAGGGCACACGCCATTGTCAACGTAGTCAATAAACGAGAGAATTACACTACGAGCGGCTGACACCAGGGACCCAGCAAGTCGCACATTTTTTTAGGAACAAGCAGTTGTTATTTATACTAGTTTTAGCGACGGATCAGGGTAACAACGGGGTTGTGCGGGGGCTGTGGCCCGTCTAGCCAGGGTTTTATTTATGTTTACCACATCATGAGCCCAGTTGTGTTTTTTTCTTGCTGAAAATGGCTAGCCCAGTTCTATTCTTTAAAGAAATACTCAAACAAGGCCTACTTGCTTTATCGGCCCTACTGGGCTGCAAATCTTTCAATACGAGGAGAGTTTCATTCGGTTTGCCCAGAAATGGGCTGTACATTTTTTAAACACATCAAACCGGGAATTAGTTTCAATTTTTTTCATTACAAGATCTTAAATTCCATTCATTTTTATGCATGGACAATTATTTGGATTTTATATTTATATAAATTATTTTTCAAAATAGTATGAATGTGAATCGATATTTCTGGATTAAAAATAGTTGACCGCACCGAAATATGCAAAATTTCGTATACTTTTTAATCGTGGCCACAATATGGGGTGTAATGCTAACAAAAAGAAGATGGGCTCCAAAAAAAATCTTAAGAATTAGCAAATGGGTTGTACATTATTAGAAATAATGGCACATGGGTTGTATGTTGTTTTCCACAGATTTGAGGCTGACTTGTGCGCCTACTACAGGTTGACGTGTATGCTTTCATAAAAAAAAAGGTTGACGCACACGCAATGCTCTGTCAACTTAGTCAACACACGAGAGCAGTGACTGTTGGATGTCCATCCAACAGCCGTCGTGCTTCTTCAATCTCTGCTCTTCATGCTCCAGCCGCTCAACCAAGCGCTGGCGGGACTGCCTGCTCCCTCCTACCGCGGCCGGCTATGCTGCCGTGCAGGCCTCACGGCCCCACCGTACTCCCATCACTGGCCTAGCCATCCCTCTACTCACCCACAGATGATGTTATTATCCGGTGACAGCAAACGAACCAGTAAACCCTCGTACTCCTCCGCGTGAGAAATAACTGCCGAGTATTCCTTGGCTCCGTGTCGTTCCCTTCCTAGGCCTTGCCGTCGTCCACCGCCCTGGTGCTCTCGGCGCGGCCTGGTCAACATGGTCAATGAACGACATCCATCGGAAGTGGACTGTACGTGGAGAGGCTGACAGCTGGGTCCACGGCCGTACGCAAGGAAATGCCTCCTTATTACGCGCAAAATAATGATTCCTCCACCTGACAGCTAGGACCCACAAGAAGGGCCTCTGTATTTCATGAAAAAAATGTTCCCCCCGCTGACAGGTCGGACCCACCAGCTATATCTTCGCACGCAAGGAAGTGCCTCATTATTACGCCCAAAAAAATGAATACCCCCTGCTAGCTGGGACCCACCATATTGTTGGGCTGACTTGTGGGCCTACTAAGTTGACGGGGACGGAGGGCTTTGTCAACTTAGTCAATACTCCAGTGACCGTATGATGTCCACCCAACGGCCATAGTGCTTCTTCAACCTCTGGTCTTCTTGCTCCAGCCGCCCAAAGCAGCGCCGGTCGTGCCGCCTGCTCCTGCCTCCCGTGGCGGCTGTGCTACCGCGGAGGCCTCACCGCCCCATACTACTCCCACCACTGGCCAGGCCATCCCTCCACTCACCCACACCACCTGTTATTCTGTGGCGGCGGCAGCCTCACACCGCAGCCGAACCAGTGAACGCTCGTACTCCTCTCCGCATGGGCATCCACTGCCGAGTCTTGCCCGGCTCCACGTCTTCCCCTTCCTAGGCCTCGTCGTCGTCCACCGCCGTGGTGCTCTCGGTGCGGCGTGGTCAATGTGGTCAACGACCGACTTCCATCGGAAGAGTACTATACGTGGAGAGGCTGACAACTGGGTCCACGGCAGCCACATGGAAGTGCCTCCTTATTATGCGGAAAATAATTATTCCTCCACCTGACAGCGGGGACCCACCGGACGGGCCACCAGTATTTTGAGAAAAAAAATATTTTTCCCCTGACTGCTGGGACCCACCGGACGGGCCAACATATTTCGCAAAAAAAACGTTCCCCCCGCTGTCAACTCGGACCCACTGGAAGTGCCTCCTTATTATGCACAAAAAAATGAATACTCCCCCGGCTAGCTGGGACCCACCTTGGTGGGAGGCTGACTTGTGGGCCTACTAAGTTGACGGGGACGAAGGGCTTTGTCAACTAAGTCAATATGAATGATTCTAGATCCAGTGACTGTACGATGTCCATCCAACGGCCGTAGTGCTTTTTCAACCTCTGGTCTTCTTGATCCAGCCGCCCAAAGCAGCGCCGGTCGTGCCGCATGCTCCTGCCTCCCATGGCCGGCTGTGCTGCCGCAGAGGCCTCACCGCCCCCTACTATTCCCACCGCTGGCCAGGTCCTGTGGCGATGGCAGCCGAACCAGTGAACCCTCGTACTCCTCTCCGCGCGGGCTTCCACTACCGCGTCTTCCCCGGCTCCGCGTCGTCCCCTTCCTAGGCCTCGTCGTCGTCCACCGCCGTGGTGCTCTCCGCGCGGCGTGGTCAAGGAACGACTTCCATCGGAAGAGTACTGTACGTGGAGAGGCTGACAGCTGGGTCCACGGCCACAGCCCAGTTTTTTTGTGATTTCCCAAGTAAGTCGCTTTGTCAGGCCTGTTGGGCTGCAAATCTTTCAAGACGAGGAGAGCTTTCATTTGGATGGCCAAGAAAATGGTCCATCAGTAATGAGAAATGGGTTGTACATTTTTAAAACACATCAAATCGGCAATTAGTTTCAAATATCTTTTTTTTCATTTCAAGATTTTAAATTACATTAATTTTTATGCGTGGAGAATTTATTGGATTTTATATTGATATACATTTATTTTTAAAATCAGTTTGAATGTGAGTCGAAATTTTGGGATTAAAAACAGTTCGGACAGCACCAAAATATGCAAAATTTCGTATAATTTTTTAACCGTGGCCACAATAAGGGTTGTAATGCTAACAAAAAGAATATGGGCTCCAAAAAACCTTAAGAATTAGCAAATGGGCTGTAAATTATTAGAAATAATGGCAGATGGGATGTATGCTGTTTTCCACAGATTTGAGGCTTTCCTAAAAAAAGGTTGACGCACAAGCACTGACTGTTGGATGTCCATCCAACGGCCGTCGTGCTTCTTCAATCTCTACTCTTCCTGCTCCAGCCGCTCAAACAAGCACCAGCGGGACTGCCTACTCCCTCCTCCCCGCGGCCGGCTGTGCTGCCGCGCAGGCCTCACCGCCCCACCGTACTCCCATCGCTGGCCTAGCCATCCCTCTACTCACCCACACCTGCTGTTATTCTCCGGCGACGACAAACGAACCAGTAAACCCTCGTACAGTCATACTCCCCTCCACATGGGAAACAACTGCTGAGTCTTCCCTTCCTCCGTATCGTCCCCTTCCTAGGCCTCGCCGTCGTCCACCTCCGTGGTGCTCTCGGCGTGGCGTGGTCAATGTGGTCAACGACTGACTTCCATTGGAAGAGTACTGTGCGTGGAGACGCTGACAACTGGGTCCACGATCGCAGCAAGGAAGTGCCTCCTTATTACGCGCAAAATAATTATTCCTCCACCTGACAGCGGGGACCCACAGGACGGGCCACCATATTTCGCGTAAAAAACGTTTCCGCCCTGACTGCTGGGACCCACCAGCTACACCTTCGCATGCAAGGAAGTACGTCCGGGCAAAAAAACAAAATGATTCGCCCCCATGACTGCTGGGACCCACCAGCTACATCTTCGCACGCAAGGAAGTGCGTGACAGTCGGGACCCACCTGGTCGAAGCGTACGTAGCGTTGTCATTCTGGTCGCGAACGTGTACATACATATATACTGGTGGATGTAGAGGCGCGCACGTGTCATAGTAGAGGCGCGCACATAGCATGTACACGTACGTACAACGGCCAGGGTGCAGGAAATAAAATACGTCCACATATGTGTACATACGAGCGCAGTCTCGAACGCCTACTCGCGCATACGTACGGCCAGGGCTCATTGACATGGCTGGGTCGGAACGGAAAAACAGCGTCGTCGTCGTGTTCATGTGGAGGCAACAGAATGCGTCGTGTTCATGGGGAGGCAACGGAATGCATCGCGTTCATCAAGAGGCAACGGAACGCGTGGGAGCCAACCGGCTGGGTCGGAACAGAATGTGTGGTCGTGTTCATCGGGAGGGCTTGGATGGAACAGGCGATGGAAACGAGGCCTGGCATACCGCACAACGGAGGAAACGGCCTTGCGTTCGACCGACCATGTTCGAAACGGGATCCTGTTCATCGGGAGGGGTCTGGCGTACCGCAAATGGACGAAACGAACCTCCTACGGTCGGAACGAGGGTCATGTTGATCGGGAGGGGTGTGGCCTACCTCAAAACGGACGAAACGGACTTGTGTTGGAGCGCTACGGTCGAAACAGGGGTCCTGTTCATTGGGAGGGGTGTGGCGTACTGCAAAACGGGACTCCATGGGATACTGTTCATCTCCACCGTCGACCTCCTCCAGCCTCCACGGGCTACCATCGACCTCCTCCAACCTCCACGGGCTCCTGTTCATCCAGCCTCCACCGCGCGCTACTCCAACGGCTACTGTTCAACCACCCCTCCACGGACACCCCTCCACCATCTACTGTTCATCCAACCCTCCACACCACGAGGTCCTGTTCAACCACCCCTCCACGTGCACCCCTCCACCTGTTGGGTAACATAGTAATTTCAAAAAAAATCCTACGCACACGCAAGATCATGGTGATGCATAGCAACAAGAGGGGAGAGTGTTGTCTACGTACCCTCGTAGACCGGAAGCGGAAGCGTTAGCACAACGCGGTTGATGTAGTCGTACGTCTTCACGGTCCGACCGTTCAAGCACCGAAACTACGGCACCTCTGAGTTTTAGCACACGTTCAGCTCGATGACGATCCCCGGACTTCGATCCAGCAAAGTGTCAGGGATGAGTTCCGTTAGCACGACGGCATGGTGACGATCTTGATGTTTTACCGTCGTAGGGCTTCGCCTAAGCACCGCTACAATATTATCGAGGACTATGGTGGAGGGAGGCACCGCACACGGCTAAGAGATCAATGATCAACTGTTGTGTTTCTGGGGTGCCCCCTGCCCCCCTATATAAAGGAGTGGAGGAGGGGGCCGGCCAAGGAGGGTGGCACGCCCTAAGGGGGAGTCCAACTCCCACAGGGAGTAGGACTCCCCTTTTTCCTATTAGGAGTAGGAGAGGGAAGGAAGAGGAAGGAGGAAGGAAGGAAAGGGGGGCCGGCCCCCCTCCCAATTCGGATTGGGCTTGGGGGGGGGCGCCCCCTCCCTTGCTCCTTTCCCCTCTTTTCCACTAAGGCCCAAAAAGACCCATATACCTCCCGGGGGGTTCCGATAACCTCCCGGTGATCCGGTATTGTCCCAATCTCACCCGGAACCTTTCCGGTGTCCAAATATAGTCGTCCAATATATTGATCTTTATGTCTCGACCATTTCGAGACTCCTCGTCACGTCCGTGATCACATCCGGGACTCCGAACAACCTTCGGTACATCAAAATATATAAACTCATAATGAAACTGTCATCGTAACGTTAAGCGTGTGGACCCTACGGGTTCGAGAACAATGTAGACATGACCGAGACATGTCTCCGGTCAATAACCAATAGCGGAACCTGGATGCTCATATTGGCTCCTACATATTCTACGAAGATCTTTATCGGTCAGACCGCATAACAACATACGTTTGTTCCCTTTGTCATCGGTATGTTACTTGCCCGAGATTCGATCATCGATATCTCAATACCTAGTTCAATCTCGTTACCGGCAAGTCTCTTTACTCGTTCTGTAATACATCATCTTGCAACTAACTTATTAGTTGCATTGCTTGCAAGGCTTAAGTGATGTGCATTACCAAGAGGGCCCAGAGATACCTCTTCGACAATCGGAGTGACAAATCCTAATCTCGAAATACACCAACCCAACATGTACCTTTGGAGACACCTGTAGAGCACCTTTATAATCACCCAGTTACGTTGTGACATTTGGTAGCACACAAAGTGTTCCTCCGGTAAACGGGAGTTGCATAATCTCATAGTCATAGGAACATGTATAAGTCATGAAGAAAGCAATAGCAACATACTAAACGATCGGGTGCTAAGCTAATGGAATGGGTCATATGTCAATCACATCATTCTCCTAATGATGTGATCCCGTTAATCAAATGACAACTCATGTCTATGGTTAGGAAATATAACCATCTTCGATTAACGAGCTAGTCAAGTAGAGGCATACTAGTGACACTCTGTTTGTCTATGTATTCACACATGTATTATGTTTTCGGTTAATACAATTCTAGCATGAATAAATTTTTTTTATCATGATATAAGGAAATAAATAATAACTTTATTATTGCCTCTAGGGCATATTTCCTTCAGTCTCCCACTTGCACTAGAGTCAATAATCCAGATTACACAGTAATGATTCTAACACCCATGGAGCCTTGGTGCTGATCATGTTTTGCTCGTGGAAGAGGCTTAGTCAATGGGTCTGCTACATTCAGATCCGTATGTATCTTGCAAATCTCTATGTCTCCCACATGGACTAGATCCCGGATGGAATTGAAGCGTCTCTTGATGTGCTTGGTTCTCTTGTGAAATCTGGATTCCTTTGCCGAGGCAATTGCGCCAGTATTGTTACAAAAGATTTTCATTGGACCCAATGCACTAGGTATGACACCTAGATCGGATATGAACTCCTTCATCCAGACTCCTTCGTTTGATGCTTCCGAAGCAGCTATGTACTCTGCTTCACATGTAGATCCCGCCACGACGCTTTGTTTAGAACTGCACCAACTGACAGCTCCACCATTTAATATAAATACATATCCGGTTTGCGATTTAGAATCGTCCGGATCAGTGTCAAAGCTTGCATCAACGTAACCATTTACGATGAGCTCTTTGTCACCTCCATATACGAGAAACATATCCTTAGTCCTTTTCAGGTATTTCAGGATGTTCTTGACTGTTGTCCAGTGATCCACTCCTGGATTACTTTGGTACCTCCCTGCTAGACTTATAGCAAGGCACACATCAGGTCTGGTACACAGCATTGCATACATGATGGAGCCTATGGCTGAAGCATAGGGAACATCTTTCATTTTCTCTCTATCTTCTGAAGTGGTTGGGCATTGAGTCTTACTCAACTTCACACCTTGTAACACAGGCAAGAATCCTTTCTTTGCTTGATCCATTTTGAACTTCTTCAAAACTTTGTCAAGGTATGTGCTTTGTGAAAGTCCAATTAAGCGTCTTGATCTATCTCTATAGATCTTAATGCCCAATATGTAAGAAGCTTCACTGAGGTCTTTCATTGAAGAACTCTTATTCAAGTATCCCTTTATGCTATCCAGAAATTATATATCATTTCCGATTAGCAATATGTCATCCACATATAATATCAGAAATGTTACAGAGCTCCCACTCACTTTCTTGTAAATACAGGCTTCTCCAAAAGTCTGTATAAAACCAAATGCTTTGATCACACTATCCAAGCATTTATTCCAACTCCGAGATGCTTGCACCAGTCCATAAATGGATCGCTGGAGCTTGCACACTTTGTTAGCTCCCTTTGGATCGACAAAACCTTCCGGCTGCATCATATACAATTCTTCTTCCAGAAATCCATTCAGGAATGCAGTTTTGACATCCATCTGCCAAATTTCATAATCATAAAATGCGGCAATTGCTAATATGATTCGGACAGACTTAAACATCGCTACGGGTGAGAAGGTCTCATCATAGTCAATCCCTTGAACTTGTCGAAAACCTTTTGCAACAAGTCGAGCTTTGTAGACAGTAACATTACCGTCAGCGTCAGTCTTCTTCTTGAAGATCCATTTATTCTCAATTGCTTGCCGATCATTGGGCAAGTCAACCAAAGTCCACACTTTGTTCTCATACATGGATCCCATCTCAGATTTCATGGCTTCAAGCCATTTTGCGGAATCTGGGCTCACCATCGCTTCTTCATAGTTCGTAGGTTCATCATGATCTAGTATCATGACTTCCAGAACAGGATTACCGTACCTCACTGGTGCGGATCTTACTCTGGTTGATCTACGAGGTTCAGTAGTAACTTGTTCTGAAGTTTCATGATCATCATCATTAGCTTCCTCACAAATTGGTGTAGGTGTCACAGAAACTGGTTTCTGTGATGTATTACTTTCCAACAAGGGAGCAGGTACAGTTACCTCATCAAGTTCTACTTTCCTCCCACTCACTTCTTTCGAGAGAAACTCCTTCTCTAGAAAGGATCCATTCTTAGCAACAAATGTCTTGCCTTCGGATCTATGATAGAAGGTGTACCCAACAGTCTCCTTCGGGTATCCTATGAAGACACATTTCTCCGATTTGGGTTCGAGCTTATCAGGTTGAAGCTTTTTCACATAAGCATCGCAGCCCCAAACTTTCAGAAATGACAACTTTGGTTTCTTGCCAAACCATAGTTCATAAGGCGTCGTCTCAATGGATTTTGATGGTGCCCTATTTAACGTGAATGTGGCCGTCTCTAAAGCATAACCCCAAAATGATAGCGGTAAATCTGTAAGAGACATCATAGATCGCACCATATCAAGTAAAGTACGATTACGATGTTCGGACACACCATTACACTGTGGTGTTCTGGGTGGCATGAGTTGCGAAACTATTCCATATTGTTTCAAATGTAAACCAAACTCGTAACTCAAATATTCTCCTCCACGATCAGATCGTAGAAACTTTATTTTCTTGTTACGATGATTTTCAACTTCACTCTGAAATTCTTTGAACTTTTCAAATGTTTCAGACTTATGTTTCATTAAGTGATATACCCATATCTGCTTAAATCATCTGTGAAGGTGAGAAAATAACGATATCCTCCACGAGCTTCAACATTCATTGGACCACATACATCTGTATGTATGATTTCTAATAAATCTGTTGCTCTCTCCATAGTACCGGAGAACGGCGTTTTAGTCATGTTGCCCATGAGGCACGGTTCGCAAGTACCAAGTGATTCATAATCAAGTGGTTCCAAAAGTCCATCAGTATGGAGTTTCTTCATGCGCTTTACACCGATATGACCTAAACGGTAGTGCCACAAATAAGTTGCACTATCATTATTAACTCTGCATCTTTTGGCTTCAACATTATGAATATGTGTATCACTACTATCAAGATTCATCAAGAATAGACCACTCTTCAAGGGTGCATGACCATAAAAGGTATTACTCATATAAATAGAACAACCATTATTCTCTGATTTAAATGAATAACCGTCTCGCATCAAACAAGATCCAGATATAATGTTCATGCTCAACGCTGGCACCAAATAACAATTATTTAGGTCTAATACTAATCGCGATGGTAGATGTAGAGGTAGCGTGCCGACCGCGATCACATCAACTTTGGAACCATTTCCCACTCGCATCGTCACCTCGTCTTTCGCCAGTGTTTGCTTAATCCGTAGTCCCTGTTTCGAGTTGCAAATATTAGCAACAGAACCAGTATCAAATACCCAGGTGCTATTGCAAGCTCTAGTAAGGTACACATCAATAACATGTATATCACATATACATTTGATCACCTTGCCATCCTTCTTATCCGCCAAATACTTGGGGCAGTTCCACTTCTAGTGACCAGTCTGCTTGCAGTAGAAGCACTCAGTTTCAGGCTTAGGTCCAGACTTGGGTTTCTTCTCCTGAGCAGCAACTTGCTTGCTATTCTTCTTGAAGTTCCCCTTCTTCTTCCCCATGCCCTTTTTCTTGAAATTAGTGGTCTTGTTGACCATCAACACTTGATGCTCCTTCTTGATTTCTACCTCCGCAGCTTTTAGCATTGCGAAGAGCTCGGGAATTGTCTTATTCATCCCTTGCATATTATAGTTCATCACGATGCTCTTGTAGCTAGGTGGAAGTGATTGGAGAATTCTGTCAATGACGCAATCATCCAGAAGATTAACTCCCAGTTGAATTAAGTGATTATTATACCCAGACATTTTGAGTATATGCTCACTGACAGAACTGTTCTCCTCCATCTTGCAGCTATAGAACTTATTGGAGACTTCATATCTCTCAATCCGGGCATTTGCTTGAAATATTAACTTCAACTCCTGGAACATCTCATATGCTCCATGACGTTCAAAACATCGTTGAAGTCCCGATTCTAAGACGTAAAGCATGGCACACTGAACTATCGAGTAGTCATCAGCTTTGCTCTGCCAGACGTTCATAACATCTGGTGTTGCTCCAACAGCAGGCCTGGCACCCAGCGGTGCTTCTAGGACATAATTCTTCTGTGCAGCAATGAGGATAATCCTCAAGTTACGGACCCAGTCCGTATAATTGCTACCATCATGTTTCAACTTTGCTTTCTCAAGGAACGCATTAAAATTCAACGGAACAACAGCACGGGCCATCTATCTACAATCAAACATAAACAAGCAAGATACTATCAGGTACTAAGTTCATGATAAATTTAAGTTCAATTAATCATATTATTTAAGAACTCCCACTTAGAAAGACATCCCTCTAATCTTCTAAGTGATCACGTGATCCAAATCAACTAAACCATAACCGATCATCACATGAAATGGAGTAGTTTTCAATGGTGAACATCACTATGTTGATCATATCTACTATATGATTCACGCTCGACCTTTCGGTCTCAGTGTTCCGAGGCCATATCTACATATGCTAGGCTCGTCAAGTTTAACCTGAGTATTCTGCGTGTGCAAAACTGGCTGGCACCCGTTGTAGATGGACGTAGAGCTTATCACACCCGATCATCACGTGGTGTCTGGGCACGACGAACTTTGGCAACGGTGCATACTCAGGGAGAACACTTTTCTCTTGAAATTTAGTGAGAGGTCATCTTATAATGCTACCGTCAATCAAAGAAAGATAAGATGCATAAAAGATAAACATCACATGCAATCAATATAAGTGATATGATATGGCCATCATCATCTTGTGCTTGTGATCTCCATCTCCGAAGCATCGTCATGATCACCATCGTCACCGGCGCGACACCTTGATCTCCATCGTAGCATCGTTGTCGTCTCGCCAATCTTATGCTTCCACGACTATCGCTACCGTTTAGTGATATAGTAAAGCATTACAGCGCGATTGCATTGCATACAATAAAGCGACAACCATATGGCTCCTGCCAGTTGTCGATAACTCGGTTACAAAACATGATCATCTCATACAATAAAATTTAGCATCATGTCTTGACCATATCACATCACAACATGCCCTGCAAAAACAAGTTAGACGTCCTCTACTTTGTTGTTGCAAGTTTTACGTGGCTGCTACGGGCTTAGCAAGAACCGTTCTTACCTACGCATCAAAACCACAATGATAGTTTGTCAAGTTGGTGATGTTTTAACCTTCGCAAGGACCGGGCGTAGCCACACTCGGTTCAAAAAAAGTTGGAGAAACTAACACCCGCCAGCCACCTGTGTGCAAAGCATGTCGGTAGAACCGGTCTCGCGTAAGCGTACGCGTAATGTCGGTCCGGGCCGCTTCATCCAACAATACCGCCGAACCAAAGTATGATATGCTGGTAAGCAGTATGACTTATATCGCCCACAACTCACTTGTGTTCAACTCGTGCATAACATCAACGCATAAAACCTAGGCTCGGATGCCACTGTTGGGTAACGTAGTAATTTCAAAAAAATTCCTACGCACACGCAAGATCATGGTGATGCATAGCAACGAGAGGGGAGAGTGTTGTCTACGTACCCTCGTAGACCGGAAGCGGAAGCGTTAGCACAACGCGGTTGATGTAGTCATACGTCTTCACGGTCTGACCGATCAAGCACCGAACCTACGACACCTCCGAGTTTTAGCACACGTTCAGCTCGATGACGATCCCCGGACTCCGATCTAGCAAAGTGTCGGGGATGAGTTCCGTCAGCACGACGGCGTGGTGATGATCTTGATGTTTTACCATCATAGGGCTTCGCCTAAGCACTGCTACAATATTATCGAGGACTATGGTGGAGGGGGGCACCGCACATGGCTAAGAGATCAATGATCAACTGTTGTGTTTCTGGGGTGCCCCCTGCCCCCGTATGTAAAGGAGTGGAGCAGGGGCCGGCCAAAGGAGGGTGGCGTGCCCTAAGGGGGAGTCCAACTCCCACAGGGAGTAGGACTCCCCTTTTTCCTATTAGGAGTAGGAGAGGGAAGGAAGAGGAAGGAGGAAGGAAGGAATGGGGGGCGCCCCCCCTCCCAATTTGGATTGGGCTTGGGGGGGCACGCCCCCTCCCTTGCTCCTTTCCCCTCCTTTTCACTAAGGCCCAATAAGGCCCATATACCTCCCGGGGGGTTCTGATAACTTCCCGGTGATCCGGTATTGTCCCAATCTCACCCGGAACCTTTCCGGTGTCCAAATATAGTCGTCCAATATATCGATCTTTATGTCTCAACCATTTCAAGACTCCTCGTCAAGTACGTGATCACATTCGGGACTCCAAACAACCTTAGGTACATCAAAATATATAAACTCATAATGAAACTGTCATCGTAACGTTAAGCGTGCGGACCCTACGGGTTCAAGAACAATGTAGAGAGACACGTCTCCGGTCAATAACCAATAGCGGAACCTGGATGCTCATATTGGCTCCTACATATTCTACGAAGATCTTTATCGGTCAGACCGCATAACAACATACGTTTGTTCCCTTTGTCATCGGTATGTTACTTGCCCGAGATTCGATCATCGGTATCTCAATACCTAGTTCAATCTCGTTACCGGCAAGTCTCTTTACCCATTCTGTAATAAATCATCTTGCAAATAATTTATTAGTTGCATTGCTTGCAAGGCTTAAGTGATGTGCATTACCGAGAGGGCCCAGAGATACCTCTCCAACAATTGGAGTGGCAAATCCTAATCTCGAAATACACCAACCCAACATGTACCTTTGGAGACACCTGTAGAGCATCTTTATAATCACCCAGTTACGTTGTGACGTTTGGTAGCACACAAAGTGTTCCTCCGGTAAACGGGAGTTGCATAATCTCATAGTCATAGGAACATGTATAAGTCATGAAGAAAGCAATAGCAACATACTAAACGATCGGGTGCTAAGCTAATGGAATGGGTCATGTCAATCACATCATTCTCCTAATGATGTGATCCCGTTAATCAAATGACAACTCATGTCTATGGTTAGGAAACATAACCATCTTCAATTAACGAGCTAGTCAAGTAGAGGCATACTAGTGACACTCTGTTTGTCTATGTATTCACACATGTATTATGTTTCCGGTTAATACAATTCTAGCATGAATAATAAACATTTATCATGATATAAGGAAATAAATAATAACTTTATTATTGCCTCTAGGGCATATTTCCTTCAGTCTCCCACTTGCACTAGAGTCAATAATCTAGTTTACATCGCCATGTGATTTAACATCAATAGTTCACATCACCATGTGATTAACACCCATAGTTCACATCGACATGTGA
>NC_041382.1:570340182-570408220 GCF_002162155.2 Triticum dicoccoides
CGGCTTCAGTTAGCAGCAGCAGCAAAGGAATCGCTCGATCGGGTTCAGTTAACAGCCATCGATCGATCGCTCGGGTTCAGTAACGCGTAGCCTGCAGTGCAATCGTTCGGGTTCAGTTAGAGCCCAACGCCTCGCTCGGGTTCAGTTAGAGCCAACGCCTCGCACACACGCGCGTACGTGTACGAGAGAAACGCGCATCACTCGGCCCCCGACCTCCCACCGTAACCGGGAACTCCCTGAAATTTTCCTCCCCCTCGCTTCTACCATGGTTTTTTCTGTCATGGACAGCCCAAAGAATGTCATGCAGCCGCGTCTCCGGCCCGCCCAGGACGAAAAGCCCATTTTCTGTCATGATTTTTTGTCATAGAAGTAGGAGCCCACCACATCTATGATGATACCGGGTTTTGTCACAATTATCATCATAAAAGTGTCATATGTATGAGAGAGAAAAAATTCGTTCGGCCCAAAATGTCACGGATGTGTCTTTTTTTTGTAGTGTTCCTCTCCCCCTCCATTTCCCCATTCGTACTCCGTGGGCGCCAAAACACCCTCTCCACCCCAGCCTCCTCTGACTGCCACCCCATCTACCGCCGTCCTCCTCCACCATGCCAGAGTTGATACACCGACGCCGTCGGCCATTACAAGAGATTGGCCTCTCTCATCCACGGCTTCGGACCGGGATCCTTGCATCTCGTCCTCTCGCTTCATCCCCGCCGTCGTCCACCTTGCCGGTGCTACTCCCATGACCGTCTCGTCCACCGCGCCCTGCCGCCACCGTCTACCCTCCTAGATTTGCTTCCACGCCGCCGGCAGCCATCGCTACCGCAACACCGTCAAATTCTCAGCAGATGCATGCTACCTCTTGAGCACTGAGTTGGTTTTCCCTTGAAGAGGAAAGGGTGATGCTGCAAAGTAGCGTAAGTATTTCCCTCAGTTTTTGAGAACCAAGGTATCAATCCATTAGGATATCACGCTCAAGTCCCACGCACCAACTAAGACAAATAAGAACCTCACAACCAACGCAATAAAGGGGTTGTCAAGCCCTTCTCGCTCACTAACAAGAGTGAGATCTGATAGATATGATAAGATAATATTTTTGGTATTTTTATGATATGCAAAGTAAAATAAATGTCAAAGGAAATAACTAAGTGTTGGAAGATTAATATGATGAAAGATAGACCCGGGGGCCATAGGTTTCACTAGTGGCTTCTCCCAATAGCATAAGTATTACGGTGGGTAACCGAATTACTGTCGAGCAATTGATAGAATTGAGCATAGTTATGAGAATATCTAGGTTTGATCATGTATATAGGCATCACGTCCGAAACAAGTAGACCGAAACGATTCTACATCTACTACTATTACTCCACACATCGACCGCTATCCAGCATACATCTAGAGTATTATGTTCATAAGAACAGAGTAATGCTTTAAGGAAGATGACATGATGTAGAGGGATAAACTCATGCAATATGATATAAACCCCATCTTTTTATCCTCGATGGAAACAGTACAATACATATCGGTTCCCTTTCTGTCACTGGGATCGAACACCGCAAGATTGAACCCAAAGCTAAGCACTTCTCCCATTGCAAGAAAGATTAATCTAGTAGGCCAAACCAAACTGATAATTCGAAGAGACTTGCAAAGATAAACCAATCATACATAAAAGAATTTAGAGGAGAATCAAATATTGTTCATAGATAATCTGGATCATAAACCCACAATTCATCGGATCTCGACAAACACACCGCAAAATAAGATTACATCGAATAGATCTCCAAGAAAATCGAGGAGACCTTTGTATTGAGATCCAAAGAGAGAGAAGAAGCCATCTAGCTAATAACTATGGACCCGTAGGTCTGAAGTAAACTACTCACACATCACCGGAGAGGCCATGTAGTTGATGTAGAGGCCCTCCGTGATCAATGCCCCCTCCGGCGGAGCTCCAGAAAAGGCCCCGAGATGGGATCTCTCGTGTACGCAAGGTTGCGGCGGTGGAATTAGGTTTTCATGGTGCTCCTGGATGTTTGGGGGGTACATGGATATATATAGGAGGAAGAAGTACATCGGTGGAGCAACGGAGGGCCCACAATGGTGAAGGGCGCGCCAAGGGGGGGTAGGCGCGCCCCCTGCCTCGTGCCTTCCTCCCTTGTTTCTTGACGGCCACTCCAAGTCTCCTGGATCACGTTTGTTGAGAAAATCACATTCCCGAAGGTTTCATTCTGTTTGGACTCCATTTGATATTCCTTTTCTTCAAAACCCTAAAATAGGCAAGAAAATAGCAATTTGGGCTGGGCCTCCGATTAGTAGGTTAGTCCCAAAATGATATAAAAGTGTAAAATAAAGTCCATTAACATCCAAAATAGATAATATAATAGCATGGAGCAATCAAAAATCATAGATACGTTGGAGACGTATCAAGCATCCCCAAGCTTAATTCCTACTCGTCCTCAAGTAGGTAAATGATAAAAGAAGAATTTTTGATGTGGAAAGCTTTCTAACATATTTCACAATTAATTTTTCTTTATTGTGGCATGAATGTTCATATCCAAAATATTCAAGATAAAAGTTTAATATTGACATAAAAATAATAATACTTCAAGCATACTAACTAAGAAATTATGTCTTCTCAAAATAACATGGCCAAAGAAAGTTATCCCTACAAAATCATATAGTCTGGCTATGCTCTATCTTCACCACACAAAATATTTAAATTATGCACAACCCCGATGACAAGCCAAGCAATTGTTTCATACTTTTGATGTTCTCAAACTTTTTCAATCTTCACGCAATATATGAGCATGAGCCATGGATATAGCACTATGGTGGAATAGAATGGTGGTTGTGGATAAGACAAAAAGGGAGAAGATAGTCTTGCATCAACTAGGCGTATCAATGGGCTATGGAGATGCCCATTAATAGATGTCAATGTGAGTGAGTAGGGATTGCCATGCAACGGATGCACTAGAGCTATAAGTATATGAAGGCTCAACACAAAAACTAAGTGGGTGTGCATCCAACTTGCTTTCTCACTAAGACCTAGGGCATTTTGAGGAAGCCCATCATTGGAATATACAAGCCAAGTTCTATAATGAAAAATTCCCACTAGCATATGAAAGTGATATCATAGGAGACTTGAAGCACAAGTGTGGAAAAAGGATAGTAGCATTGTCCCTTCTCTCTTTTTCTCTCTTTTTTTATTTTTTTTGGATTCCTTTTTTATGGCCTTTCTCCCCTTTTTTCTTTTTTCCTTTGTTTAGAGGAGTCTTGCCGGTGTCAAAACTGGCGGATCTCGGGTAGGGGGTCCCGAACTGTGCGTCCAGGCTAGATGGTAAGAGGAGGCAGGGGACACGAAGTTTTACCCAGGTTCGGGCCCTCTCGATGGAGGTAAAACCCTACGTCCTGCTTGATTAATATTGATGATATGGGTAGTACAGGAGTTGATGTACCACGAGATCAGAGAGGCTAAACCCTAGAAGCTAGCCTATGGTATGATTGTTGATGTATGTTGGCCTACGGACTAAAACCCTCTGGTTTATATAGACACCGGAGAGGGTTAGGGTTACATAAAGTCGGTTACAATGGTAGGAGACCTGAACATCTGTATCTTCAAGCTTGCCTTCCACGCCAAGGAAAGTCCCCTCCGGACGCGGGACGGAGTCTTCAATCTTGTATCTTCATAGTCCAGGAGTCCGGCTGAAGGTATAGTTAGGCTATCCGAACACCCCCTAATCCAGGACTCCCTCAGTAGCCCCCGAACCAGGCTTCAATGACGATGAGTCCAGTGCGCAGATTGTCTTCGGCATTGCAAGGCGGGTTCTCCTCCAAATTCCGTGTACCTGTTTGAATAAAGTCCGGTTTCTTGTAGATGTTGCGCTCCTTGGCTTCTATGCCCAATAATGGCCGTTTTCCACGTGTCAAACGAATACGAAAAGTCTGAGTGTTTTTACGTTCACACCCCTAGCCGTGTAAATGAGTTGCCCTTTTTAAGGGGACAAGGATTTAGATCCAATCCACACCTTCTCCCCTCCACGAGTGTTCATCAGAGCGCATTCGACAAAGGTCCATTCCACCATGGCCAGCCACCGCAACTCCTCCTCTCGCCCTTCTAGCCCCAAGCTTGGATATTGGGAGAGATGTTCTACTCCGCATAGTGAGCTAGTGACACTTCAGACCAAGGGATTTCTCCCCCCGGCCTATATGGTCCTGGTCCGAGCCGGTCTTGCCGTCTACAACGGCGGAGAGCAAGCAGAGAATGCCCCTAATCCATCCAAAGGAGAGCAGGTGTGCCTTGTTCCTTACTTAATAAGGGGGCTCGGATTTCCCATCCACCCGTTTCTCCGGGGGCTGCTGGAGTTCTACGGCCTCCAGCTACATCATCTCACGCCTGCCTCAGTATTGCATATCGCGGGCTTTGTAGCCCTCTGTGAGCTGTTCTTGGGTATTGAAGCTCATTTTGGACTGTGGAAGGAGCTATTTTGCCACGTGCCCCGTTCCAAGAAAGGGTCAATGTATCAAGTGGGCGGAGCCGAAGTATGGCGCATCGCCGGGACCGAATATTTGTCCGGAAACCCAAAGAAGGCGTCCGAAGACTGGCCCTCAGAATGGTTCTATATAGAAGACGTCCCACTGCCGGATCCTGTCCGGATCGGCCTCCTAGAGTTCGATAGTGCTCCTTTAAAGAAGCGCCTAAGCTGGCGTCCACGGAGTCCTCAAAGGGAAAGTGACAGGGACATCGTTTATCTCATGGGCCGAATAAGATTGTTGGCCCATTCCGGACTAATCATGATCGGAGTTACGGCTGAATGCATCATATGGGGGGTGCAGCCACTTCAGTACAGAAGCCACCCCATGTGGGATTTCAACGGGGAGGACGACGCCACCCGCTATGGCCGTAAAGGGCCAGATTCAGTTGCCGCTCTATTAAAGATCTTGTCCACTTTGTACAAGGGAGAAGAGGAGGAATTTCTCCGTGTCAACCCACAGGGTGGATTCTCTATGCACAATCCCCCAAGCTGGGTAAGTGGTCGCATTTACTTGCTCATCCATTTAGTGTTCCCATTGTTAAATACTTAGTCTGATGACTTCAACGCAGGAACTGCGCCGGACCGTTAAGGACATAAGCACCCGCCTCCACAACCCGAGGACTCAGGACGGTCTCTCGACCCGGCCTCTGAAGAGCATCTAGACATATCTGTGGAGCTGATTGATGGAGTGTTCCATCAATTGAGCGAGGACAACGCCTTGGTGGCCATTACGGCCGATTACCCAGGGCTAATCCGAACACCCCAGGTACCTGAGACCGAAGTCCCTGTACCCCGGACAAGGGTCCGTCCATGCATGTTTAATTTCCTGATTGCAACCGAACTTTGCAGGGGAGGTTTTTGAGGCAGAAGGCCGAACCTGCGGCGACAAACCAACCAGGGGCCGCAGGGCCCCATGGACAGAAAAGTGGTGCAGTCCGGACCGAGGCATCAGCGCGAAGGTATGGCGCGCCCCTTTATCCCAGTTTTTATACCTTCGAGGCACATTTGACACTCGTGCCCTTTTCAGGACAAAGAGACCTCATCGGACTATATCCGGAGAGGCTGCTAATCGCGCCTCCACCAGCCAGGCTCCAAATCCTGGTCCGGGGGCGGAAGCGAATGCAAGGCGTGTGCCAGACGTTCCTCTGACGGAGGATGCGGACGGGTTATCTGCCACCAACTCAGAGGTGGAAAGTGCCATGAACCACAAGCGTCGCCGGACAATTCTTCGCGATGCTTGCTTCTCCCAAGAGGCATTAGATGCCTTCAATTCGGGAGATGCGCACCTCCGTGCCGCTCAAAATGGTCTAGCCAGAGCCATGGAGCAATATGTAAAAGACACACGAGTAAGAAAATTTTGGTAAATATATATGTAGCAATAGCCCCCGAGACCGAAAACAGTTAGAATAACTGGTTTAAGGATCATTTGAAATGCAGGTTCTTACAGAAAAGAATTCCCTACTGACCCAGGAGCTGGAAGAGTGCAAAGCCCAACTGTAGGCCGCACTAGCCGCGGCAGGGGAGCCTAAGGAGACCCCCTCTGGTAATATACATTTCGAAAGATAAGTATGTGGCGAAGCACGACTTTTGTGCGAATCTGACAAATAAAATTGCAGATGGCGCCGGATTGAATCCGGAAAGGAAAGACCTTGAACGCCAACTAAGGGCTGGTGAGAGGGTGCTGTTAAAGGTGATGGGGGAGAAGAACGTTCTCCAAGATGCCAACACCCGGCTGGGCGTCGAGCTAAAAGATGTTCATGCCCAGCCGTCAGACTCCGTGAAGGAGAATCAGCGGCATATTTAGTAAGTGCTTGAACGAACCTTTTAAAAGAAAGTTCGGCGGCGCCGTTGATTGACAGAGCAATATCCGTAGATATGTTAACAGGTCGTCCTACAAAGGAGATGCCCGGTTCTACGGGTGACCTTCTTCCCGAGCTCTTGCAATTGCTCGATCGAGTTCGGCAGGCGATGTGAGGCGTCGCCCAGGTCCTGTGGCCATCTGTCTCCACACCCGAAGGTCTTGGAGAGCTTGTGGAGAAGCTGAGGGGAGCACGGTGGCGCTTCCAGTTGTGGAAGATATCAGCCTCCCGTCAAGGCGCTAGGGAGGCCTGGGCCATGGTGAAGACGCGGTATTCACAGGCCGACCCCAACCATATGGCCGAGGTTGGTCCTGTAGGGCCCGATGGGAAGGAGATCCCTGTGAGCTTAGTATACGGCCAAGTAGAGTTGGCCACAAAGTATTCCCAGCAGGACTGTAAATTAGACAGCCTGTTAGATGGTATTGAAGAGGAGTACAATCAGTCAAAATGACTATGTAATTTAATTGACATTTATAATGTCTTCTAGCCGGATTGTAGACCATTTGTCATGGCCGACCTTTTCGCTTCAGCCTCGGGACCTGACGGTCCGGAGTGTGTCCGAATTCCCATACGGTTATATAGGAACCGGGGAATGCGTGGAGACCAGGCGTAGGGGGTCATTATGGCGTGAACAGACAAGTGCCCAACTAGTTATGTTATATTACATGGTTAGTAAGAAACATCTTCCAGGGAGAATAGTTCCGTTAGGGGTTCCTTTCCCTGGGAGGCATGCCCTAAAGTGCATGTCCATGCTGCGAAGAGAAACGCCGGAAAAACATCTGGGGGCACGTGGAAAAAATAAAAAAGATCGTCTTTAGTTCACCGACCGAATATTCCCTTAAGAACGCTAGCTTTCAGCTTCACCCAGTCTGAGGTACACGTCCAGCTGACCCGGCAGTAACAATCGCAGAGGTGCTCCCTTTACCGCCTAGCCGAACAATCAGGAACGTAGGGGTAAGCACAAGAGCCAGGCAACCCAGCTTGGCCAAAACTTAAGTCATATCGATGCATATAGTGGTGAATAAAAGGTACACGCGGAAGTTTGACACATGTGTTGGGCGTGAAGCCCGTAGAAATAAGCTTCTGTTGAAAGAAGCCCCCAGGTTGGCTGAGCGCGGATAGAGCGTCACTTTGTGAGCCTCTAAAGACTATAAGAGGGAAAGAGAGAGAGAATGAGAGAAATGTAAGACAGAAGGTATATATAAAAAATGGACAGAGTAAGGAGACGAACACAGGATCCGGCGCTAGGCATAGAATCTTCGAAGGCGGGCTGCATTCCATGGGTTCGGCTCGAGTCGGTTATCCGATGCACTTCGTAGGCGGTACGCACCACCAGTCAGGACTTGGTCGATGATGAAGGGACCTTCCCACTTGGGCTTGAGTTTGTCCTTTTTCTTGTCCGGCAGGCGTAGAACTAATTCGCCAACGTTGTAATTTTTGGCCCGTACTTCTCTGCTTTGGTATCTTCAAGCCTGTTGTTGATAAAATGCGGAACGGGCTTTTGCCACGTCACGCTCCTCCTCTAATGCGTCCAAACTGTCCTGCCGATCGATCTCGGCTTCTCTTTCTTCGTACATGCGCACTCGAGGTGAGTCATGAATTATGTCGCAAGGCAAAACTGCCTCCGCGCCGTACACCATGAAGAATGGTGTATATCCGGTGGTGCGATTTGGTGTGGTCCGCAGCCCCCAGAGTATGGAGTCGAGCTCCTCTACCCAGTGTGTGTTATATTCCTTGAGGGATCGTACTAATCTGGGTTTAATGCCGCTCATGATAAGACCATTTGCACATTCGACCTGGACGTTAGTCTGTGGGTGATAGACAGAAGCGTAATCGAGCTTGATGCCCAAGTTTTTGCAGCAGAGTTTTACCTCGTCGGCCGTAAAGTTCGTGCCATTATCAGTGATGATGCTGTGGGGGATGCCGTAATGGTGTACAACCCCGTATATGAAGTCGATCACAGGCCCGGATTCAGCCGTCTTAACGGGCTTGGCTTCTATCCATTTGGTGAACTTATCCACCATGACGAGTAGATATTTGTGCTTGTGGGTTCCGCCTTTAAGGGGTCCAACCATATCAAGCCCCCAGACCGCAAAGGGCCAAGTGATGGGGATAGTTTGGAGGGCGGTGGGTGGCATATGGCTTTGGTTTGCAAAAAGCTGGCAACCGGTGCATTGCTGGACTAAGTCCTGAGCGTTTGCCCGGGCCGTCGGCCCATAAAAACCTGTACGGAAGGCCTTGCTTACCAGAGATCGGGCTGTAGCATGATGACCGCCGAGTCCGGCATGGATTTCAGCCAGGAGATTCCGCCCCTTCTCTTCGGAGATGCACCTTTGAAGGACTCTGGTAGTGCTTTTCTTATAAAGCTCCCCCTCGTGGACTCTGTAGGCTTTGGATCACCGCACTATGCAGCGTGCCTCATTCTGGTCCTCGGGGAGTACCTGCCTAGTAAGGTAGGCGAGGAATGGTTCCGTCCATGGGACAATGACGACCATTATTACGTGGGCTGAAGGTGTTACTTCAATGGCAGAGCCACCGATTGTGTCAGAATGCTCGGAGTCGGGCGGTGCGGTTGGGTCCGGGCTGTTATTGTTCGGCTCCCCTTCCCATGCCATGGATGGCTTAAAAAGCCTTTCCAAGAAGATGTTGGGGGGGACTACATCGCGTTTTGTGCCGATGCGTGCCAGGACATCCGCCGCCTGATTATTTTCCCGGGCTATATGGTGAAATTCAAGCCCCTCGAACCGAGCTGACATTTTTAGGACGGCGTTGCGGTAAGCTGCCATTTTCGGATCCTTGGCATCAAAGTCTCCGTTTATTTGGGATATTGCGAGGTTCGAGTCCCCACGCACCTCTAGGCGTTGGATTCCCATGGATACTGCAATCCGGAGACCATGTAGAAGGGCCTCATATTCGGCTGCGTTGTTGGACTCCGTGTATAGAATCTGTAGTACGTATTGAACTGTGTCTCCTGTGGGGGACGTCAGAACGACACCAGCCCCCAGTCCGGCCAACATTTTGGAGCCGTCGAAATGCATGATCCAATTTGAATGTGTCGTACTCTTTAGGGAGTTCGGCCTCCGTCCATTCTGCGACGAAATCGGCCAAAACTTGTGACTTGATGGCTCGTCGTGGCTTATAAGTTATGTCGAATGGGAGGAGCTTGATGGCCCATTTCGCAATCCAGCCCGTTGCGTAACGGTTATTGATAATGTCGTTAAGTGGTACTTCCGAGGCTACTATTATCGAACACTCTTGAAAGTAGTGTCGTAGCTTCCGGGATGCCATGAATACCGTGTACGCAATCTTTTGATAATGCAGGTACCGAGATTTGCAGGGAGTAAGGACAGTGGACACATAATAGACAGGCGTTTGAAGGGGGAATTTGTGTCCGTCCGCTTCTCGTTCGACGACGAGCACTGCGCTTACAACCTGATGTGTTATTGCGATGTATAATAGCATTGGTTCGCCGGTGTTTGGCGCGTCCAGGACTGGGTTTGTTGCCAGTATGGCTTTTATTTCATCGAGTCCTGCCGTGGCTGCGTTCGTCCATTTGAAGTGTTCAGTGCGCCGAAGGAGGCGGTAAAGGGGAAGGGCCTTTTCTCCCAGGCGGGAGATAAAGCGGCTTAGAGCCGCCACACATCCGGTTAACTTTGTATTTGTTTGAGGTCCTTTAGGATATCCAATTGCGACAGAGCTCGGATCTTGGCTGGATTTGCTTCAATTCCTCTATTGGATACAATGAAGCCCAAGAGCTTTCCGGCTGGGACGCCGAAAACGCATTTTTCCGGGTTGAGCTTGATGTCGTATGTTCGGAGATTATCAAATGTGAGCCTCAAGTCGTCTATTAGAGATTCAACATGTCTTGTTTTGACGACCGCATCATCTATGTATGCCTCCACTGTTTTACTGATCTGGCTTGCCAGACATGTTTGAATCATGCGGTGATATGTTGCGCCGGTGTTTTTGAGCCCGAAGGGCATCGTGTTGAAGCAGAATGGCCCATATGGTGTGATAAATACCGTTGCGCCTTGGTCTGATTCTGCCATCTTGATTTGATGGTAGCCAGAATATGCATCGAGGAAACACAATGAATCATGTCATGCGGTGGCATCGATGATTTGATCGATGCGGGGGAGAGGGAAGGGATCCTTTGGGCAAGCCTTGTTGAGGTCTTTAAAATCGACACACAGGCGCCAGGATTTGTCCTTCTTTGGTACCATCACCAGGTTTGCTAGCCAGTCCGGATGTTTTATATCTCTGATGAATCCGGCCTCCAATAGCTTTGCTAGCTCCTCTCCCATAACTTGTCTCTTAGGTTCGGAAAAACGCCGAAGAGCCTGTTTGACAGGTCCAGCCTGCGTGGGATTCCTGGCATGTCTGAAGGATGCCAGGCGAAAATGTCCCAGTTCTCCCGTAGGAACTCTCACAATGCAGTGTCGACATCAGGGTTTAACTGTGCCCCGATGGAAGTTGTTTTGTTGGGGTATGTTGGATGGACTGGGAATTTGACTATTTCGTCCGCTGGTTTAAAGGAGGTGGACTTGGATCTTTTGTCGAGTACCACGTCGTCCCTATTCACGGTAGAGCGCAGCGCAGTCAGTTCCTCGGCCGCTAGGGCTTCGGATAGTGCCTCGAGGGCCAGTGCGGCTGTCTTGTTTTCGGCGCGGAGTGCTACATCCGGATCACTAGCGAGAGTGATGATCCCGTTAGGCCCGGGCATCTTGAGCTTCATGTACCTGTAATGGGGTATTGCTTGGAAGATTGTGAATGCTTCCCGCCCTAGCAAAGCGTGATAACCACTGCTGAACGGGGCCATGTGTAACGTGACTTCTTCGGACCTGTAATTGTCCAGCGTGCCGAACACCACATCTAGTGTGATTTTTCCTGTACAGCGCGCTTCCCGACTGGGGATTATTCCTCTAAAGGTTGTGCTGCTTCGCGTGATGCGGTTCCAGTCTATATCCATTTTTTGGAGAGTTTCCTCATAGATGAGGTTCAATCCGCTGCCGCCGTCCATGAGTACCTTGGTGAGACGAAAGCCGTCCACTATTGGACTGTGGACCAATGCGGGTGGTGCTCGGGCTGTCCGGAATTTAGGTTCATCACTGGCGTTGAAGGTAATGGCCGTGTCACTCCATGGGTTTATTGTTGCTACTTGGTAGACTTCGGCAAGGCTGCGGAGTGTCCTTTTTCGCATGTTATTTGATGCGAAGGTCTCGAAGACTGTTAATACCGTATTGGTGTCTCTCGGGTGGCTTTCTGTGGCCTCTGGGATTAGGAGGTTTTCGCCAATTTTGGCCACCTACCGGAGTATCCAACATGCTCTAAGGCTGTGAGTTGGTGTGGCGTCCTATGTACTATGAATTTAACAGGGTCCATTAAGCCATCCTTCCAGTACGGTTCCATGCCCTGTAGAGGGTTTTTGCCTTTTGGTGTTTGACCCGGGTGTCTGGCGATGATGCACCCTTTTATTTTGGACTGGGCTTGCATTAAGGGCCGGATTGTCCCAAAATTTTGTTTCGGTTTTCCGGGCGCTTTCCATCGCACAGTACTTTTGTACTATGGACGCTAAGTCAACGAAGCATGTAATATCACGGCGACTTATGGCGTTGAGTATTCCCTTGTCCGTGCAATTATTGCAGAAGGATGAAATTGCGTCTTCCTCGCGGCAGCCCTTTATCCTGTGCATAACCAGGAGGAATCTGGCCCAGTAATGATGTACTGTTTCTTTGGGCTCTTTCTTGATTTGGGATAGATCGCTAATGTTTGGGAGGGTGGGTGGAATTGAATCCGAAGCCTTACCCCTTCTGAGGCTCAGAGGCCGAGGAATTTCTGAACTCGAAATTTTGGATTCCTGGATGTCGTCCAATGAATCCAGTCCGTCGCCTGATTCTCGGTTCAGGTCTTGAGTGATATCCTCCCCTCCGCGGACATCCGGCTTGGAGGGATCGGGAATCCGGACGTAGCGAGTCCTTAGGATAGATGAAGGGTCGCCGCACTGTCCCTCGGTGGCTTGGGGAGAGTTAATCTCTCTCAGATCGGTTTTAGGCCCAATTTGGTCATAATCCGTAGCGACTCCCAGGGCGGCGAAGCGATCCAAAAGCTCATTTATGGAGGAAACCTCTATTCAATTTAACTGCTCGGCAAGTTCCAGTTGACATGAAGATTGTTTTCGATGGCTCGAGAGGTCATCGTTGGCGTAGAAGCCGAACAGGTGGTCATAAGAAAACCACCTAGCCGGAGGGTTTGGCCGACAGCCAAAGCTCCCTTAGCAACGGCGTCGTCTTTAAAGACGGGGCGAGGCATCCTTCCTGATGGCGACGACACAGAGGAACTCTCAATGAAAGCACCAATGTCGGTGTCAAAACCGGCGGATCTTGGGTAGGGGGTCCCGAACTGTGCGTCTAGGCCGGATGGTAACAGGAGGCAGGGGACACGAAGTTTTACCCAGGTTCGGGCCCTCTCGATGGAGGTAAAATCCTACGTCCTGCTTGATTAATATTGATGATATGGGTAGTACAGGAGTTGATCTACCATGAGATCAGAGAGGCTAAACCCTAGAAGCTAGCCTATGGTATGATTGTTGATGTATGTTGGCCTACGGACTAAAACCCTCCGGTTTATATAGACACCGGAGAGGGTTAGGGTTACATAAAGTCGGTTACAATGGTAGGAGACCTGAACATCCGCATCTTCAAGCTTGCCTTCCACGCCAAGGAAAGTCCCCTCCGGACGCGGGATGGAGTCTTCAATCTTGTATCTTCATAGTCCAGGAGTCCGGCTGAAGGTATAGTTCGGCTATCCGAACACCCCCTAATCCAGGACTCCCTCAAGTCTCATCCCGACTTATGGGGGAGTCATAGTCTCCATCATCCTTTCCTCACTTGGGACAATGCTCTAATAATGATGATCATCACACTTTATTTACTTACAACTCAAGAATTACAACTCAATACTTAGAACAAAATATGACTCTACATGAATGCCTCCGGCGGTGTACCGGGATGTGCAATGATGCATGAGTGACATGTATGAAAGAATTATGAACGGTGGCTTCCACAAATAGGATGTCAACTACATGATCATGCAAGCAATATGACAACGATGAAGCGTGTCATAATAACGGAATGGTGGAAAGTTGCATGGCAATATATCTCGGAATGGCTATGGAAATGCCATAATAGGTAGGTATGGTGGCTATTTTGAGGAAGGTATATGGTGGGTTTATGGTACCGGGGAAAGTTGTGCGGTACTAGAGAGGCTAGCAATGGTGGAAGGGTGAGAGTGCGTATAAACCATGGACTCAACATTAGTCATAAAGAACTCACATACTTATTGCAAAAATCTATTAGTTATCGAAACAAAGTATTACGCGCATGCTCCTAGGGGGATAGATTCGTAGGAAAAGACCATCGCTCGTCCCCGACCGCCACTCATAAGGAAGACAATCAATAAATAAATCATGCCCCGACTTCATCACATAACAGTTCACCATACGTCCATGCGACGGGAATCACAAGCTTCAACACAAGTATTTCTCAAATTCACAACTCCTCAACTAGCATGACTCTAATATCACCATCTCCATATCTCAAAACAATTATCAAGTATCAAACTTCTCATAGTATTCAATGCACTTATATGAAAGTTTTTATTATTGCCATGTTGTTCGAAACGACTCTCAAAATAATATAAGTGAAGCATGAGAGAACAATAGTTTCTATAAAACAAAACCACCACCGTGCTCTAAATGATATAAGTGAAGCACTAGAGCAAAAACTATATAGCTCAAAAGATATAAGTGAAGCACATAGAGTATTCTAATAAATTTCAATTCATGTGAGTCTCTCTCAAAAGGTGTGTAAAAAAAGGATGATTGTGGTAAACTAAAAGGCAAATACTCAAATCATAAAAGACGCTCCAAGCAAAACACATATCATGTGGTTAATAAAAATATAGCTCCAAGTAAAGTTACCGATAAACAAAGACGAAAGAGGGGGTGCCTTCCGGGGCATCCCCAAGCTTAGGCTTTTTGGTGTCCTTTGATTTTACCTTGGGGTGCCATGGGCATCCCCAAGCTTAGGCTCTTGCCACTCCTTGTTCCATAATCCATCAAATCTTTACCCAAAACTTAAAAACTTCACAACACAAAACTCAAAATAGAAAATCTTGTGAGCTCCGTTAGCGAAAGAAAACAAAACACCACTTCAAGGTACTGAAATGAACTCATTATTTATTTATATTGGTGTTAAACCTACTGTATTCCAACTTCTCTATGGGTTATAAACTCTTTTACTAGCCATAGATTCATCAAAATAAGCAAACAACACAAGAAAAAACAGAATCTGTCAAAAACAGAACAGTCTGTAGTAATATGTAGCTGACGCAAGTTCTGGAACCCCAAAAAATTGAAAATGAATTGCTGGACGTGAGAAATTTATCTATTAATCATCTTAAAAAATAATTAACTAAATATCACCTTCCAAATAAAAATGGCAGCAATTCTCGTGAGCGCTAAAGTTTCTGTTTTCTACAGCAAGATCAAAAAGACTTTCCCCAAGTCTTCCCAACGGTTCTACTTGGCACAAACACTAATTAAACACAAAAAACACCACCAAAACAGAGGCTAGATAAATTATTTATTAATAAACAGGAGAACAAAGCAAGGAATAGAAATAAAATTTGGTTGCCTCCCAACAAGCGCTATTGTTTAACGTCCCTAGCTAGGCATAAAAGCGAAGATAGATCTAGGTATTGCCATCTTTGGTAGGAAATCCATAAGTAATTTAATTTTCTTTCTAGGTAAGTGTTCCATGCCTTTCCTTAACGGAAATTGGAATGTAATATTCCCTTCCTTCATATCAATAATTGAATCAATCGTTCTAAGGAAAGGTCTACCAAGAATAATAGGACATGAAGGATTGCAATCTATATTAAGAACAATGAAATCTACGGGCACATAGTTCCTATTTGCAACAATAAGAATATCATTAATTCTTCCCATAGGTTTCTTAATAGTGGAATCAGCAAGGTGCAAGTTTAAAGAACAATCATCAAAATCACGGAAACCTAGCAAATCGCATAAAGTTTTTGGAATCGTGGAAACACTAGCACCCAAATCACACAAAGCATAACACTCATGATCTTTAATTTTAATTTTTATTTTAGGTTCCCACTCATCATAAAGTTTTCTATGGATAGAAACTTCCAACTCAAGTTTTTTTTCATAAGATTGCATCAAAGCATCAACGATATGTTTAGTGAAAGCTTTATTTTGGCTATAAGCATGAGGAGAATTTAGCACGGATTGCAACAAGGAAATACAATCTATCAAAGAGCAATTATCATAATTAAATTCCTTGAAATCCAAAAGAGTCGGTTCATTGATATTTAAAGTTTTAACCTCTTCAATCCCACTTTTAACAATTTTAGCATCGAGATCTAAAAACTCTGAATTTTTGGAACGCCTTCTAGGTAAAGGTGGCTCATCTTCAGTCCCATCATTATCAAGATTCATATTTCAAAACAAAGACTTAATAGGGGACACATCAATAACTTTTAGATCTTCATCTTTATTATCATCAAAACTAGAAGAACACGCTTTCACAAAGCAATCTTTCTTAGCACGCATCCTAGCGGTTCTTTATTTGCACTCATCATTGTAAATTATCATGGCTTTGAGAGACTCATTGATATCATGCTTATGTGGAATAGATCTAAGTTTCAAAGAATCAACATCAAGAGAAATTCTATCAACGTTCCTAGCCAACTCATCAATCTTAAGCAATTTTTCTCCAATCAAAGCATTGAAACTCTTTTGCGAAGTAATAAATTCTTTAATATTATATTCAAAATAAGAGGGCATCTTATTATAATTTCCATAGGAATTTTTGTAGGAATTACCATAGTTATTAGAGGAATTACTAGGAAGCGGCCTAGAATTAAAATTACCTCTATACGCGTTATTACCAAAATTGTTCCTACCAACAAAATTCACATCCATAGATTCATTATTATTCTCAATCAAGGTAGACAAAGGCATATCATTAGGATCAGTAGGAGCACTCTTATTAGCAAACAATTTCATAAGTTCATCCATCTTTCCACTCAAAACATTAATTTCTTCAATTGCATGTACTTTTTTATTAGTAGATCTTTCGTTGTGCCATTGAGAATAATTAACCATAATATTATCTAGGATTTTAGTAGCTTCTCCTAAGGTGATTTCCATAAAAGTACCTCCCGCGGCCAAATCTAAAAGATTTCTAGAAGCAAAATTCAATCTGACATAAACGTTTTGTATAATCATCCAAAGATTCAAACCATGTGTAGGGCAATTATGTATCATTAATTTCATCCTCTCCCAAGATTGTGCAACATGTCCATGATCAAGTTGCTTAAAATTCATAATACCATTTCTAAGAGAGATGATCTTAGCGGGAGGAAAATACTTAGAGATAAAAGCATCTTTGCACTTATTCCATGAATCAATACTATTTTTAGGCAAAGACGAAAACCAAACTTTAGCATGATCTCTAAGCAAAAACGGAAATAGCTTCAATTTAACAATATCATTATCCACATCTTTCTTCTTTTGCATATCACACAAATCAACAAAGTTGTTTAAATGGGTAGCGGCATCTTCGCTAGGAAGGCCGGCGAATTAATCTTTCATGACAAGATTCAACAAAGCAGCATTAATTTCACAAGATTCAGCATTGGTAAGAGGAGCAATCTGAGTGCTAAGAAAATCATTGTTGTTGGTATTGGCAAAGTCACACAATTTAGTATTATCTTGAGCCATCGTGAGAAGCAAGCAATCCGACACACAAGCAAACAAGAAGTAAGCAAAAAGGAGGCAAATAGAAAAGGAGAAGGGGAATGGAGAGAGAGGGAGAGAGGAAAAGAAGGCGAATAAAACGGCAAGGGTGAACTGGGGGAGAGGAAAACGAGAGGCAAATGGCAAATAATGTAATGCGAGGGATAAGAGTTTGTGATGGTTACTTGGTATGTCTTGGCTTGGCTTAGATATCCCCGGCAACGGCGCCAGAAATCCTTCTTGCTACCACTTGAGCACTGCGTTGGTTTTCCCTTGAAGAGGAAAGGGTGATCCAGCAAAGTAGCGTAAGTATTTCCCTCAGTTTTTGAGAACCAAGGTATCAATCCAATAGGAGATCACGCTCAAGTCCCACGTACCTACACAAACAAATAAGAACCTCGCAACCAACGCAATAAAGGGGTTGTCAGGCACTTCTCGCTCACTAACGAGAGTGAGATCTAATAGATATGATAAGATAATATTTTTGGTATTTTTATGATAAAGATGCAAAGTAAATAAATGGCAAAGGAAATAACTAAGTGTTGGAAGATTAATATGATGAAAGATAGACCCGGGGGCCATAGGTTTCACTAGTGGCTTCTCCCAATAGCATAAGTATTACGGTGGGTAAACGAATTACTGTCGAGCAATTGATAGAATTGAGCATAGTTATGAGAATATCTAGGTTTGATCATGTATATAGGCATCACGTCCGAAACAAGTAGACCGAAACGATTCTACATCTACTACTATTACTCCACACATCGACCGCTATCCAGCATACATCTAGAGTATTATGTTCATAAGAACAGAGTAATGCTTTAAGGAAGATGACATGATGTAGAGGGATAAACTCATGCAATATGATATAAACCCCATCTTTTTATCCTTGATGGCAACAATACAATACGTATCGGTTCCCTTTCTGTCACTGGGATCGAACACCACAAGATTGAACCTAAAGCTAAGCACTTCTCCCATTGCAAGAA
Organism: Triticum dicoccoides; assembly: GCF_002162155.2. NCBI lineage: Eukaryota > Viridiplantae > Streptophyta > Magnoliopsida > Poales > Poaceae > Triticum > Triticum dicoccoides. The sequence goes on from NC_041382.1 coordinate 570,358,382, forward strand.
AGATCAATCTAGTAGGCCAAACCAAACTGATAATTCAAAGAGACTTGCAAAGATAAACCAATCATTCATAAAAGAATTCAGAGGAGAATTAAATATTGTTCATAGATAATCTGGATCATAAACCCACAATTCATCGGATCTCGACAAACACACCGCAAAAGAAAATTACATCGAATAGATCTCCAAGAAAATCGAGGAGAACATTTGTAACGCTGTTGTTGTTGCCTTGTCATTGCTTGAGTGTCATGCATCCCATATCGTGTCATCATGTGCATTGCATTCGCATACATGTTCGTCTCATGCATCCGAGCATTTTCCCCGTTGTCCGTTTTGCATTCCCCCGCTCCTTCTCCACCGGTGGTCATTTCTACCCTCTTCTCGTGTGTGGGGATTAAACATTTCCGAATTGGACCGAGACTTGCCAAGCGGCCTTGGTTTACTACCGGTAGACCGCCTGTCAAGTTTCGTACCATTTGGACTTCGTTTGATACTCCAACGGTTAACCAAGGGACCGAAAAGGCCTCGTGTGTGTTGCAGCCCAACACCCCTCCAAAGTGGCCCAAAACCCACCTAAACCCTCTCCATCATCTAGAGCGTTCGATCGCGATCGCGTGGCCGCAAACCGCACCTCATTTGGACTCTCCTAGCTCCCTCTACCTATATATATGTGGCTCTCCCCAATTTTTCGCGCAGTCCAAACCCTAGCTTCTTCCACTCCGCCGCCGAACATGTCCGCGTCCACCGGACACGTCCAGCCTCCACCTCACCCCGGCCAATCGCCGGCTGCCACCTCAGCGCCGCCGCCTCCCTCCACCTATCGCGCGCCGCCACGTTGTCCCGGTGTCCCGCCTCTCCACCGCGCGGCCCGCCGAGCCCATCGCAGGCCCGCGCGGGCCCATCCATCACCGCTGCCTGCCCGTGGCCTCCCGAGACGCGCGCCGCCCGCGGAGCGCTCCGCCCGGCCACCTCATCGCCGCTCCGCCGCGGAGCCGCTGCTCCGGTGACCTCGCCCCGCCGGCGGGCTCCTCCATGACGCCCCGCTCGCCCCAGGTCGCCGTCGCCGCGCGCCATCGCCAACCGGCCGCTGCCGACCTCCCTACGCCGCCCGCGCCAAGATCCGGCGAGATCCGGCCCGGATCTGCCATCTCCGGCGAGATCCACCCCTCTCCTCGCCATCTCCGGCGAAGTTCCGTCCAGATCCGCCGCCATCCTCGTTCTCCGCGCTGCGTTGACTTTTTCCGCGGGGTGAGAATTTCACTAAGTCCCCGAGATTTCCACGTTTCATATGCTCATCTTCATCATGCCGTAACTTAGCATCCGTAGCTCCGATTCATGCATATAGCATATCAAAATGTTTGTCTCAAAGAGCACATCATTTCATCTTATTGCATCATTTTCATTTGAGTTCATCTTGATGCCCGAAATTCTGTTAGAAGAGTGCTACTTGAGTTAATTGTCAGATCTGCTGCTCCATTTAGATATTTGTCATTTTTGCCATGATTATTGTGTGCATGATATGCCCCTGAGCTCTACATATGTTTTGTTAAGGGTTTTGCCATCTTTCCAGAGGTGCAACCCATGTATTTTTGTGATGTGTGTGGTGACTAGCACAAGCTTGCAAAGTGAGGCATTTGTTAATGCTGATTTCAGGGACTTAACATTTCCACTAAGTCCTTGAGCTGTTTATCTCATATGGTCATATGTTCATGTTGTTTCCTAGTGATCCGTGCCTCTTTTGAGGATGATCAGTAAGGGTGTTTTGTTAATCTTGTAGTTCTCTATCCATACATGTCTTTGTTTGCAATTAGGGAGCACCCTAGCTTGAGTCAATCGAGCTCTACTTTTGCTATTTCGTGAATCTAGGCAGATTGCCTACTTGTTAGTGATTTTGCCGATGATGTTGTAGTTGATCCGTGCATGCTATGCTATTGTTCTTGCCATGTCTAGCTTGCATTTTGTGTATTATTAATGGGTGTATGTTTAGATTGTCATGACTTGCTCTGTAGTGAGTGCATCGAGCTCGTAAACATGCCTACTTGATACTTGTTTCAGCATGCTCCAGTTTTCACTAAGTCTGTGATCTGATTATATTTTTGCCATGTTCACATGCTTGCAATTGTATTTTCTGATCCCTTTTGGCTCAAGGTCACTAAGGGACTTTTGTTAAGCTCTTTGAGTAGCTCCATGCCATGCTTTACTTTGCCATGTTCAGATCCTGTAGCATATAGTTTTGTTGCTCCGAAGAGTGCTATCTAATCTGAAATTCTAGACAAGTGTTAATTTCACTAAGTCTAAAATCTGTTTGCCAAATGCATTTTTGCCATGCTTGTTTGAACCTGTTAATGGATGATTTGGCCGTATCTCAGTGCTAGAATTTTGTTAAACATCATGAATGCATCCCTGCCATGTATTTTTATGCCATGTTTGGGTGCTGTAGCATGTTCATCTTGTTGCATTTAGATGGCTACTTGTTGTAAATCGCAGAACGTGGCCATATTTGAATTGCTTGCCATTTCCAAACCGTAACTCCGATTCCGGCGTTCTTTATATCGTTTTCAAGCGATTTCATCTCATATTTCCAGTGGCACACTTGGATTTCCAAGTTGAGGCCAGGTTCATGCATCCCTTGTCAAATCTTGCATATGCATCACATATTGCATCCCGCATAGCATATCATCTTTGCATCATATTGTTTGAGCTTTGCACGTGGTTGATTGTGTTTTGTTTGCTTGTTTGTCTTGTTTGGGTAGAGCCGGGAGACGAGTTCGCTAACGAGGAGCCCGTTGAGTTTGCTTTCGAGGATCCAGTCAACTCTGACGACTTTGCAGGCAAGATGATCATACCCTCGAAATCACTACTATCTTTGCTTTGCTAGATGCTCGCTCTTTTGCTATGGCAATGCTACGATACCTACCACTTGCTTTCAAGCCTCCCAAATTGCCATGTCAAACCTCTAACCCACCATGTCCTAGCAAACCGTTGATTGGCTATGTTACCGCTTTGCTCAGCCCCTCTTATAGCGTTGCTAGTTGCAGGTGAAGATCGGAGACCGTTCCTTGTTGGAACATTTATTTACTTGTTGGGATATCATTATATTATCTTGTTATATTAATGCATCTATACACTTGGTAAAGGGTGGAAGGCTCGGCCTCTCGCCTAGTGTTTTGTTCCACTCTTGCCACCCTAGTTTCCGTCATATCGGTGTTATGTTCCCGGATTTTGCGTTCCTTACGCGGTTGGGTTATAATGGGAACCCCTTGATAGTTCGCCTTGATTAAAGCTTTTCCAGCAATGCCCAACCTTGGTTTTACCATTTGCCACCTAGCCTCTTTTTCCCTTGGGTTTCTGGAGCCCGAGGGTCATCTTATTTTAGCCCCCCCCCCCCGGGGCCAGTGCTCCTCTGAGTGTTGGTCCAAACTAGAGTCCTATGCAGCGCCCCCTCGGGGAAACTCGAGGTTTGGTTTTAGTTGTATGGAGAGCTCATCTGAGTGTGCCCTGAGAACAAGATATGTGCAGCTCCTATCGGGATTTGTCGGCACATTCGGGCGGTGTTGCTGGTTTTGTTTTAACCTGTCGAAGTGTCTTGAAGAACCGAGATACTGAGTCTGATCGGAACATCTCGGGAGGAGGTCTATTCCTTTGTTGACCATGAGAGCTTGTCATGGGCTAAGTTGGGACTCCCCTGCGGGGATTTGAACTTTCGAAAGCCGTGCCCGCGGTTATGGGCAGATGGGAATTTGTTAACGTCCGGTTGTAGAAAACCTGAAGTTGACCTTAATTAAAATGAATCAACTGCGTGTGTAACCGTGATGGTCTCTTTCTGGCGGAGTCTGAGAAGTGAACACGGTGTTGGAGTTATGCTTGATGTAGGTTGTTTTAGGATCACTTCTTGATCATACTTTCTCGAACGTGCTTTGCCTTCTCTTCTCGCTCTCTTTTGCGTATGTTAGCCACCATATATGCTAGTCGCTTGCTGCAGCTCCACCTCATACCTTTACCTTACCCATAAGCTTAAATAGTCTTGATCGCGAGGGTGCGAGATTGCTGAGTCCCTGTGGCTCACAGATACTTCCAAAACCAGCTTGCAGGTGCCGTTGAACCGTGCAGGTGATGCAACCAAGCTCAGGAGGAGCTTGATGAAGATCTTGTCCTTTGTATTGTCCCGTTTCCAGTTGATCAGTAGTGGAGCCCAGTTGGGGTCGATCGGGGACCTTTGTCGCATTTGGGGTTCTTCTTTTATTTTGGTTCCGTAGTCGGACCTTGATTGTATCTGGATGATGTAATGCTTTATTCATGTAATTGTGTGAAGTTGCGATTGTAAGCCAACTATGTATCTCTTTCCCTTATTGTATTACATGGGTTGTGTGAAGATTACCTCACTTGCGACATTGCTTTCAATGCGGTTATGCCTCTAAGTCGTGCTTCGACACGTGGGAGATATAGCCGCATCGAGGGCGTTACAACTTTGTATTGAGATCCAAAGAGAGAGAAGAAGCCATCTAGCTAATAACTATGGACCCGTAGGTCTGAAGTAAACTACTCACACATCACCGGAGAGGCCATGGAGTTGATGTAGAGGCCCTCCGTGATCAATGCCCCCTCCGGCGGAGCTCCGGAAAAGGCCCCGAGATGGGATCTCTCGAGTACAGAAGGTTGCGGCGGTGGAATTAGGTTTTCGTGGTGCTCCTAGATGTTTGGGGGTACGTGGATATATATAGGAGGAAGAAGTATGTCGGTGGAGCAACGGAGGGCCCATGAGGGTGGAGGGTGCGTCCAGGGGGGTAGGCGCGCGCTCTGCCTCGTGCCTTCCTCCCTGGTTTCTTGACGGCCACTACAAGTCTCCTGGATCATGTTCGTTGAGAAAATCACGTTTCTGAAGGTTTCATTCCATTTGGACTCCGTTTGATATTCCTCTTATTCAAAACCCTAAAATAGGCAAAAAAAACAGCAATTTGGGCTGGGCCTCCGATTAGTAGGTCAGTCCCAAAAATGATATAAAAGTGTAAAATAAAGCCCATTAACATCGAAAATAGATAATATAATAGCATGGAGCAATCAAAAATTATAGATACGTTGGAGACGTATCTATGCATACACGGCGTCGCACCAGAGGCGGTACTCTTTCGTATCTGCTCAACTTATTTATCGCAGCAAGAAAATAGATCGCCACTGCTTTACTCTGATTTCTTGTCCATCACTTACTTGTTAGTTGAAAGCAAACATTGGTTGCGAAGTTGCCTTTATCCGATTTGCACCTTTAGATCCTCCATGGCACGCTCAACACTATACTCGCCATGCTTATGATTTTCCCCTTTTATATTCCACACTAGTTAAATGTTAAATGACAGTAGACTAAATTTCAAAATTGGGTCAGTCGATTTTTGAGAGCTCGCCGGAGTTCGCCGGTGTGAAGGGGCTCGGGTGGGACGGTGGTTGTGGCGGGCAGTGGTGGGACCTCGCTGAAGGAAGAAAACTCGACGCGGGTGGGGCGGGTGGGGGTGGGGTGGCGGAGGAACACAGGCGGTGGGGGCGTCGTTCGGCCGGCGGCCCATGCGGTGTTCTGTATAGGAAGCACAGTATGTTCCTTGTCAGGAAGGGGAGCAGGGACATCTGCAGTCGACACCTCTATTGGGCCGGTTCTGCTAAATGATTTTGCACTTCGAGTTGGTCTGCCATAATACCCCGAAAATGGTGGGAGTCGTGCGGTCTTTGATAGATTAAACTGATAGTGACAGCTGTGCACCTTCAGATGAATAGAGTTGGCATGTAGGTGATTGATAGGCTGCATATTAGTAGCGGCAAAACCCTATGTTTTCCAGCCAGTTCCGCTTTCCCGATTTATTTATTGTGGTTATGGTGTATCCCTATTATCTACACTACGATCTGCCTACTGGCTTTGTGTTCTCATTATCATGATTTGGCAATAAACTTTCTATATGGTATATTATGAACCTATCATCTGCCAACTATCCATACATCTGGGTCCCCCAATAGGGAGCCTATTTTTGTGTAGTTGTGCCAGATTATATTAATCTACTCGCCATATTACAGCACACATGGGCTCTCTCATCAAAATCCAGTGATAGCACACAAGGGTTTATAAGGAGCCTCTATTATATTACAATATCCTCTGCATTACAAAGATAATCTCACTAGTATTTGTGTTTTCATGCTTTACAGATATTGTATGTAATCACAATGAATATAAGAATGCGCACATCAGAAGAATATTGCGGAACAGTTCAATGGGTAACAAACTTGGGCATCAAGGGGTTGAGGTCAATTGTGGATGCAATGAAACCCACATGCTCCCGACCTATAGATTCGTATTCAGAATATGACCCTAATGACTATTCTGAGCTCAAGGAGTCAAAGGCAGATGGCCTATCATGTTCACCCAATAAGGGGCATGTTCTAATTGGGCAAGGTTTTATTGGTTGCACATATCTTGCATAAGGTGTGTTGCATTTCTTTTGCTTCGTTGCACCACCATCTACTTAGTTTACTCATGATATATGTGAAGATGCCATGCCCATCCATTATCAACACCTATTCCATTTGTCGTCATACCATGTTTTTTCATTCAAATGATGTTCTTGTGTTTCACACATCCAAAAGGAAGAGGGTGATTGCAGAACCTGAAGGAGTACAAGTAAAGTCCTTGAAAAAGGTGGTGCTACCGGAGAAATCACATAGCACCCGACGTATATTGGCGATAGAACCAGCGCCAAAAAACCTAGGATATCGCAACTATGTTGGTCGCTGCTTTGCTCTTGTGAGTACCTATTGTCCTATCGCTGTCCTTACATTCATACCTGGTGGATTATGTGACATCATTGTGCATTATAGCTTGCTTATCCACTGTTCGCTCCAAATTATCAGATCTATATTAATGCTTAAATTAATGTAGAATAAACCCAATGCCTATGAAGAACTTTAGTTATGCATTGTTCTTGTAAGTATCTGTTGTCCTTATATTTGCCAGCTAGTTCTTCATGTACACTTTGCAGCTTATTTTCCCTTGTCCTCCATTTTTCTACACATCATATCTACGTTTACTCTTGCCAAAATATTGAATAAAACCAATGTTACTAAAGAAGTTTAGCTCCGCATTGCTCTTGTCAGTGCCTTATGCATGTATGTTGTATTTACATTTGTACTCTGCATCTTAAGTTAAATAATCACCATTTGTTCCTATATTTTCACATCAATATTTACTCTTAACAAAATGTAGAATAAAGGCAATACTCTTGAAGAAGAGTGTGAGGTAAACTTCTTGAATTGCCCCCCATCAATATGGACAAGGCCTTTATAGAGCCTGTCTTCACTACTAATATAAGTTTCTTCTCCTCGAGCATTCAAACTTTGTTGTTTATATTTGGATAGCTATGAGTACAAATGCTGTTTATTTTTGTCGTCTGCATCAAATTGCTTGTTCAAAGTTTATAAAGTAGAAGTACATAAACATAAGTTTGTCATTCTCAATTTCAGTGTTTAGTTGTACAATCTAGTTCCTTATTCGTACCATGTAAATTAAACTAAACATAGCAAGTTATCTTCTTTAGCAGTATGTGTATGCTTGTGTTCTTGATCTGTAATCTAGTGGTGTGGTGAGACTACCAACAACAGCACAATGTCATATCCTGTTATGTCTCAACTATGAACAATGCCATATTATATTAATGTTATTTAAATTGTGTCTCTTTATTTACCAATCTGAAATGGTTAAATTGACAGTACACTCACCATTCATGCTTATACGTTGTTTAGAACTACATCTATGCTTGTGTTCTTGATTTGTAATCCAGTGGTCTGGTGAAGCTGGCCGCTCCTACACAATTCCATTTCTTGCCGTCTTAACTATGAACAATGCCTATTATGTTAATGCTATTTTAAACCGTGTCTCTTTATTTCTGACAAAGAAATGAGATGAATTGACAGCGTTGATGCTTATACGTGCAAAACCTGTTATCTACCTACTTGTTTCTCTTTCAGGGTGACAACACTACTGCTAGGAAGAACTGCCACAATGATAGTGAGACAAACCCATTGTTTGTCCCTCTAACACATATTCCAGAGGAGAAGGCAAAACATATTGAGGATAGGGATACAACCACAAAGTCACATCTTGATGTAGTGTCAAACTTACTCAGTGACACAAGCTCGATGAAGTCGCCACCTGAATCTGTTCGACTTCTTCAGTCCGAAGTTCAAGCAGAAATACATGCTTCTGCTCAGATATGACTGGAACTCTAATCTCTATGCAAGATTAATCGTAAGTACAGGACGTGTCGTGGGATTGCCACGACAGATGTCCTAGAGAAAGGACTTAGTCGTAGGGCCATCGCAACTAGGAAGCTTAAAGGGGTTAATCGGGACAAAGGACACGAGATGTTTTATACTAGTTCGGCCCCTTACGATGAAGGTAAAAGCCTATGTCTAGTTGTGTTGGTATTGCTGAGGTTTCGATCACCAAGAGGCTCAACTCGCTGGCTTGGTTGACGATCTCTTGTTCCTTGCCCTAAGCCGCCACTGGGTAATCCCCTTATATACACGGGTTGACGCCTGGTGGCCTATAGAGTCCCGGCCGGCTCATAATCGTGTCCGGCTCGGTGACTTCCTTTTCATGCCTTTCTTTACAAGTCTTTCCTTACATACGGCGGTTTATAATATCAGGTGTTAAGCCGCCTCCAGGCCTTTGGGCCTTCTATAAGATTTAATAAACTATCATCTTGAATGCATACTGGGCTTCTTGTGTAACCCGCCATTGGGGTTGACCCGGCCCCTTCTGGGCGGGTCATAACTGATAGTTATATCCCCAACATTAGGCCCCAGGTTGACTTTGAACTTCGTTCTTTGTCAATCTTCAATACTTTAGACAAAAATACATCTTCTTATCTTCGCTGAAGTTTTTGTAACCCGCCATGATGTCATCTCTTGAAAACGCAAAAAACTTTCATGACATCATCTCCCAACGGATCTTTTATCTTTAATGTTTCCTGAGAATCGAGGCGTCTGTGTAGCTGGATAACCATTATTCGGCTCTCCCTCAATTTTCGCGCACGTCTGTTCGCATCTTTCACTTATAAATAGGCACGCCTCGGCCTTCCTCATTCTCCTCTCTCGCTCCGTCTTCTTCCTATCGCGCACCCCCTGCTGCTCGAGCTTCGCCGCCTCGTGCTTCACCTCCGTCTCCGTCGACGTTGGCCGCTGCATCAACCCGAACCGATCCAGAGAACAGCGGCGACCTCTGCAGAAGACCTGTGAGTGTAAGTTCTCTTCTTTTCAGTTCTCAGATCCGCATTTAGGGTTTCTAGATTCCTTCGTGTTCTTCCGAGTTCATCACAGTCCCTTGTAGTTTTTTCACTGCAGGCCTCTTCTTGATCCAAAAAAGATATATATATATATATATATATATATATATATATATATATATATATATATATACTCGTGCGGTAGTGTTTTTGTGCCTTATCTTGATCCACAGATCCCTTTCTCTGTTTCAAAGACTGCATTAGAACTTACATATTCTTTTGCTGAACTTTTTTAAGTCTAGAATTTTTCCATTTTGAATAGCCATTTGATCTAGAATAATACCAAACGATTTAGGAAACTTGTTTGTCTCAACACTTAGCTGAATTTGCCTTCTTCAAATATCTGTAGTCATGGCGGCTTACCATGTCGGCTTACTTTTCCTTATATGTCATTAGCCCTTAACTAAGCCGCCATTACTTGTTTGCATCATCATCACTTAACTGTTAATATCACCATTAAATTGAACCAGCATGTTGCCTTTCTTTTCAGTTCATCTTTGCACATCATGTCGTCCAAAGCACCAACCATCTGTAACTCGGTTCCCTCAACCATAACTGAGGAACGTTTGAAAGAGTTCTTCACCATAGGATTTCTGGCAGCGAAAACCGTCATATCTTACCGTGCCCCTGACTCAGAAGAAGAACGGCCCAATCCAAGAGACAGCAAAGTGATTGTTTTTACTGACCACATGAACCGTGGCTTCTCACCGCCCGGCTCAAAGTTCTTCCGAGAGGTCCTCCACTTTTTCAAACTCCACCCTCAAGATATCGGGCCAAATTCCATATCTAACATCTGTAACTTCCAAGTGCTCTGTGAGGTATATCTTCAACAAGAGCCGACCGTGGAGTTGTTTAGAGAATACTTTTATCTGAATCGGCAGAACGAGTGCACCAACGGCCTCAGCTTAGAACTCGGAGGCATCTCAATTCAGCGTCGGCAGGGTGTTGTCTTCCCTCTCATAGTCTTACCAAGTCACCCAAAGGATTGGAACCAGACTTGGTTCTACTGTCAAGACATTTTGCCAGCAAATGAGAAGCCACTGTCGGGTTATCGCCCCGATCGTCTTGACTCCAAGTTCGCGCTTCCCGACAAGCTTACTGCCGCTGAACACAAGAGGATGATACCCTCCATCAAAAGGATTAATGCTCTATTAGGGAACGGTTTAACTAGAGTTGATCTGACCCGCTGCTAGATCTCATGGCGGGTCATCCCTTTAAGCCGTCGGTCAAAGCTGATGTATGAGTATGGTGGAGGCCCGGATGACTCTCTTTGTCACAGCCCCGCTCAATTAACAGAAGAAGATATTGTTTCCATGTCAACTCTTCTGGTGAACGGGAAATACGAAGATTGCAGTGTCGTCAGGTTAAACCCCTTTTGCAAGCTTAACCCGGTGCTAGAAGTAAGGATATTATTATTTCTCTCCATTGTATTTTTCCCAGCCGTATTGTTTTAATACTTGCCTGACTCTTCATCTTGTTTTTACCTGTCTGCAGGCCAACTCTGACTTCTCGAAAGTTAAATATGACCACGAGGCTGCCAAGAAAGCGAAAGCCGCCGCCATAAACGCCAAGAAAACGACCCGGAGGTCGAAAAAGAAGAAAAAGAACACTGCTGAAGATTGGATGAAGCTTGATGATACATCCGATTCGGAGGTAGCCCTTGATTCCCTTGGCCAATTTTTTAACAATATTATTAACACTGATCATTACCAGGATGACACTAGGGCCAGTCAGGTCGTGGAAGCAGAGGTAACTATCATTTCCTCCGACTCAGAGCCCTTGCCAAGAAAAAAAGTTTGACGAGTGATCCGTAAAGTTAGGTTTTCTAACCCTTTATCTCACTTGGATCCCAACTTTCGTTTGAAAAAGCAGCAACATGAAAACCGCCGTCAAGCTCGGACTGAAGATGAGCCGGCTGTCGTTCTTCAACAAACTCCTCAGAAGCGCCCGAATGAGGTTTACTTCTGTTTGTCTTTAACTCTGTTTAATAGATCCTTCCCCTTGCATTACTTTAACTCTATTTTATCTTTTTAGGAGGTGTCTCGCTCCTCTCGCGACTCATCGCAAACTCAATTTCCGGCCTTCAAGACTGCCCCTGGGTAATAAAAAATCCTCCTTTTTTCGAGTTGTTCAAATTGTATCTTTGTACTGACGGCTCTGCAACATCTCTCTTAGTGGCCAAGCTAAATCCAAGAAGGCAAAGGCAGCTAAACCGGTGGAAGAGCCGCCGATGCTTGCATCTGACCCGGCCAGGCCATCTTCCCCTCCATTAACTGACGCTCTAGAAGACCCGCCTATCGATGTAGAAGCAAATCCTCCTGAGCCGTCGTTTGATGAGACCACCGTGAATCCCTCCGCAATTGGACCATCAAGCTCAGCCAACCCGCCATCATCGTCTACACAAGACGTTCAGATCACCAGGAGCCGTTTTATTGAACCGGGGAATCCAACCATGCTGGCTCAGTGTACTGCAAAACAAGAGGCATTGGAGAGGCAGAAAGTGTGCTTTGACGTTGCCAATTACGACCATCTAAATGCCAATGATATTTTATCCGGTTATCTCAGCCATGTGCACTCCAGTCACGACTCTGAGATCGAAATGGTCAAACAGTTGCAGTTGAAATATGAGGTACGTTCTTCCGGCTTATCTATATTCTTTCAGCCCCCAAGTCTTTAGATTATGAGAGAACCGGAATGATCTGTAGACTTTATAATATAGGCCAAGACCTTTACCTTTGAAACTTTTCTTGAATTCACAAAAATAGAACAAAGCTTCACCTGTAGTCCCCAAGGGCTGGTTCCTTTTGATCATAAATGAGCCGGTACCTTAAATTGTTTTGTACCATATTCAAATGACTTAATACTCCGGCTTAACCTTGAGAAACATGCTGAACTGCATACATTAGCCCCCAAGTGCCAAGTGATGTTACTTTGTAAAGTACTTGGGACTTAAAGTATGTCTGTAGAGTCAATAAGAAATTGTTTTGGCATACATTAGCCCCCAAGTGTCAAGTGGTTTTTTGTAAAGTACTTGACACTTGAATCTTGATATTTGAACCTTTGAGCAAATTCTTGACTTATCTGAGTATGTATTCTTGCAGAATGCCTTATCTGAACTAAACTCGCAATTGACTGATGCGAAGACCCGGCTAGCAGGTCAGGAAGCAAAAATCAAGTCTGCTAACTCCAAATTGCAAATAAGCCTCTCTAAGACAGAAAACTTAAAGACCAGTTTGGCTGCCAAGAAGAAAACCTGGGCAGAGGAAAAAATGCTTCTGACACAACGCGCTGAGAGAGCCGAAGCATCCCTTGAAGAGGTGTCAACAGAGCTGAACGGCTTAAAGGGTCGGGTGTCTCAAATGGTGGCCGCCATCTTTGGTAAGCCATCCGTTTTTAATCTTGTGTATTTTTTTGCTGATTCGGAATATAAGCCGCCAGCTGACTTTGTGTATAAAACATGTGCAGGCCCATGAAGCAAGAACCTGAGCCAAGATCCTTTGATTAAACTAAAGGCAGTGTACACTTTAGTAGAACAACTGTATATTGGCGCACAACGGGCACTTGCTGCCATCTCTCCTGCCAATCAAGGACCCAACCAGCTCAGCGATGTCTTGAAGAAACTATCAATCCTGCCTGCCAGATTTCAAGAAGTGAAACGCTCTTGTGCGCGAGCCGGGGCTTTGACTTCCCTGAGCCGCTCCAAGACTTGGGTGCCAGACCTAGACCCGGCGGACGTGGCCAGAGGCTATCCCACCGTGAAGGAAGATGGATCTCCCTTTGAGCAGGATGACTTCATGGCTTGCATGCGCGGAGTCCGGCCTCAGGCAACTACCCTTGGAGATGATACCAACATTGACAAATATCAGCCGGGTTTTGATGCTAAAAATAAGAAGATGGCGACTCCCTCGTACAAGGTGACAGATTTGATCCCGCCTGTAAGAGAAAATACATTTGCCCGGAAGTTGACCCGGCAGGCCTGATCGACGATGAAGCCGAATTTGTCGCCGTGAATGGTTTTGACTAGTCAAAATCCAACTTCCAGCCAACAGAGGGCGGTGAACCGGCGAGGGAGGAGTAACAACCATCTTCATTGGCTTTATAAAAAGCCTTGTAATAGTTTAGTTGTGAAAACACTGAATGCCTTGCCTATGCCATCGTGCATATAACATTGTGTGTGACTCCGTATTTCCTGATGGCAATCATATGCATCATATTTGACGATTGTTTCTGCAACACTTTAACTCTGTTCCTGTATATACAAGAGCAAAAACTGGCTTGGCGGTTTAGAACCGAACGGGTTAAGACACCCGGTTTATAGCCAATATGTTTACCATAATAGAAAACAGAAACACATATAAACAAAGGACAAGGGCTGAAACTAACCCTTTGATTAATGCGGCAAGCAATTGCGTATAAATAATAGCCATACTTGTACCTTTGATCCTTAGATCACCGGCTTGAATAACCCGGGTAATGAAATTGATAACTCCATCTTTCTGAGAAGTCAATGCCTCTGAATACTTAATGATCATCATACCTTGGTGGCCTTGTTGTCAAATAAACAAGCCGGCGAAAAAGATCATGCTAATTATTTGTGGAATTGAGACAACAAAAAACTAAAAGGCAAATAACAAGTATGATTTAACCTTATATTTAAAGGTTGGTGGCTTCTGATTCAAATATGATTAGTAAACCAGACCAAAGGGGTTAAGCTAAGGTTCGAATACGACCATATAGCCCCCAATGGCTTTGGCGTTGCGCCGATCAAGAGGGTACCGATAGCTATGTTCTCTTTGGTTCGAATACGACCTACATTTGAACAGGAAGCCCCCAAATGACCTTGAGAGGTTTTTAACAACCCTGATTCGAATACGATCCAAGTCGGACCCAAAAGGGGTTAAGCTATGATTCGGATACGATCAAGAAGCCCCCAAGTGGGTTTGGCCTTGAGCCGATCAAGAGGGTTACGATAGCTATGTTCTCTTTGGTTCGAATACGACCTATGTTTGAACAAGAAGCCCCCAAGTGACCATTATATTGCAGCTAGATTCGAATATGGTCGTAAACTGGACCAAAAAAGGTTGGACTTGATTCAAATATGATCAACTCCTTAATAGTCATTTGAAAATAAGAAATAATAAAGATGCATAATCTTTGAAAAGAAAAGAGACTGATGGTCTTACTTTAGTGCTTATCATGGTATATACAATGTTAAAGTATGTACAATGAAGAGAGTCGGTGGCTCAGGTGTAGTATGGCCGAAGTTGAGCAATGTTCCACGGCCGGCGGGTCTCCTCCTCTGACTTATGTGAGTCTTTGTGCTCTCGAACGTCAATGAGGTAATATGACCCGTTGTTTAAGTTCTTGCTGACCATAAAGGGTCCTTCCCAAGGTGGGGATAACTTGTGTGCATCTGACAGATCCTCGATGAGCCGGAGCACCAGGTCGCCTTCTTGAAAAGTCCTGGACTTAACCCGGCGGCTGTGATAACGGCATAGGTCCTGTTGATAAATTGCTGATCGAGCCGCTGCTAAGTCTCTTTCTTCATCTAACAATTCAAGTGCATCCTGTCTGGCTTGTTCATTATTAGCTTCAACATAAGACGCCACGCGGGGCGAGTCATGACGGATGTCACTAGGCAACACTGCTTCTGCTCCATACACCATGAAAAAAGGTGTGTAACATGTAGACCTGTTAGGCGTGGTGTTGATACTCCACAGCACCGAGGGTAATTCCTCTACCCAACAACCCGGTGTTCGCTGTAAGGGAACCATAAGCCAGGCTTGAGACCTTTTAAAATTTCCTGATTTTCCCTCTCAGCTTGACCATTGGATTGAGGATGAGCTACAGAAGAAACATCAAGCCGGATATGCTCACGTTGACAAAACTCCTCCATAGCCCCTTGGGGTAGATTAGTGCCATTGTCCGTGATAATGCTGTGTGGAAAACCAAAGCGGAAGATCACCTTTTTCATAAATTAAACCGTCGTGGCCGCATCACACCTACTCACCGGCTCTGCCTCAACCCACTTTGTGAATTTATCAACTGCCACTAAAAGATGTGTCTTTTTATCCTTAGACCTTTTGAAAGGCCCCACCATGTCAAGCCCCCAGACCGCAAACGGCCAAGTGATTGGAATCATCCGGAGCTCTTGAGCCGGAACATGTGCTCGTCGTGCAAATTTTTGACATCCATCACATCTGCTGACCAGATCCTCTGCATTAGCGTGAGCCGTCAACCATTAAAAACCGTGATGAAAAGCTTTGGCCACTAGAGATTTTGACCCGGCGTGATGACCACAATCGCCTTCATGGATCTCACGAAGTATTTCTTGGCCTTCTTCAGGGGAAACACACCGTTGAAACGCTCCATAGATGCTGTGATGGTATAGTTCTCCATCCGAAATCGTCATTGACTTAGACCGCCGGGTTATCTGTCGAGCCAGGGTCTCATCCGCTGGCAACTCTCCCCGGGTCATGTAAGCCAAGAACAGCACTGTCCAATCTGGGATGACATGAAGAGCCGCCACCAACTGCTCCTCCGGATCAGGAACAGCTAAATCTTCTTCTGTGGGCAACTTGACAGACGGGTTATGCAAAACATCCAAAAAGGTGTAAGGTGGTACCGGCTTACGCTGAGACCCCAACCGGCTTAAAGCATCAGCCGCTTCGTTCTACCTACGGTCAATGTGCTCCACCTGATAACCTTTAAAATGCCCTGCAAAAGCATCAACCTCCCGGTGATAAGCCGCCATGAGAGGATCCTTGTACTCGCACTTGCCTGATACCTGTTGAGCCACTAAATCTGAGTTGCCAAGACATCTGACCCGGCTCAAACTCATCTCCTTTGCCACTCGAAGACCATGGAGCAAAGCCGCATACTCTGCTGCATTGTTAGTGCAAGGAAACATCAGCCGTAGCACATAACAAAACTTGTCACCTCGAGGAGAGGTTAAAACAACTCCAGCCCCCGAGCCTTCCAACTGTCTGGACCCATCAAAATGAATAGTCCAATACATGTTGTCTGGTTTCTCTTCTGGCATCTGCATCTCTGTCCAGTCATTAATGAAGTCAACTAGTGCTTGAGATTTGATCGCAGTACGTGGTACATACTTCAACCCGTGAGACCCAAGCTCAATGGCCCACTTGGCAACTCGTCTAGTGGCTTCTCTGTTTTGAATGATGTCTCCCAAAGGAGCAGAGCTAACCATAGTGATTGGATGACCTTGAAAATAATGTTTAAGCTTCCAGCTCGCCGTGAACACCCCATACATAAGCTTCTGCCAATGTGGATATCGTTGCTTGGATTCAATTAGCACCTCATTGACGTAGTAAACCGGCCGTTGAACCGGATGCTCCTTGCCAGCCTCCTTGCGCTCCACCACAATAGCCACACTAACAGCTCGTGAGTTGGTGGCCACGTATAACAGCAGCGGCTCTTTCTCAACTGGAGCAGCCAGGACTGGCGGCTCAGCAAGCTGTGTCTTCAGATCTTCAAAAGCAGAGTTTGCAGCATCGCTCCAAATAAAATCATCTGTTTTCTTCATCATCTGATACAGAAGCATTGCCTTCTCCCCTAACCGGCTTATGAACCGGCTCAAAGCAGCAACACGACCCGCCAATCGTTGAACGTCATTGATGCATGTTGGTTTGGCCAGGGATGTAATTGCCTTGATTTTCTCTGGGTTAACTTCAATACCTCGGTTAGACACCAAAAAACCCAAGAGCTTGCCGGCTGGGACTCCAAAGACACACTTGGCCGGGTTAAGCATCATTTTGTAGACCTGGAGATTATCGAAAGTCTCTTTCAGATCTGCGACCAAGGTTTCCTCCTTCCTGGATTTTATCACTATATCATCCACATAAGCATGAACATTACGCCCAATTTGATCGTGAAGACAATTCTGCACACACCGTTGGTAAGTTGCCTGGGCACTCTTAAGCCCAAAAGGCATAGACACATAGCAGAAAGCTCCAAAAGGAGTGATAAAAGCCGTCTTCTCCTGATCTTTGACTGCCATCTTGATCTGATGATAACCATAATAAGCATCCAAGAAACTCAAACGTGCGCAACCTGCCGTAGCATCAATGATCTGATCAATACGGGGGAGGGCAAAAGGATCAGCTGGACAAGCCTTGTTCAGATCAGTGTAATCCAGACACATACGCCAGGTGCCATTATTTTTTAGTACAAGCACCGGGTTGGCTAACCACTCTGGGTGAAATACTTCTAGAATGAACCCAGCTGCCAAAAGCCGGGCCACCTCTTCTCCAATGGCCTTGCACCTTTCTTCATTGAACCGTCAGAGAAACTGTCTGACAGGTTTAAACTTTGAATCAATATTGACAGTGTGCTCAGCGAGTTCCCTCGGGACACCCGGCATGTCTGAAGGTTTCCATGCAAAGATGTCCCGGTTCTCATGGATGAACTCGACGAGCGCGCTTTCCTATTTTGGATCTAAGTTTGCACTGATGATGAATTTCTTGGATGAGTCACCAAGCACAAAGTCAACCATCTTGGTGTCATCGGCTGATTTGAACTTCAACACCGGCTCATGCTCTGTTGTTGGTTTCTTTAGTGATGTCATTTCTGCTGGGTCAACCTGATCTTTGTAAAACTTTAACTCCTTTGTTGCACAAACAGATTCAGCATAAGCAGCATCACCTTCTTCACACTCCAAAGCTATTTTCCGGCTCCCATGTACTGTAATGGTGCCCTTATAACCCAGCATCTTAAGCTGCAAACACACATAACACGGCCGAGCCATGAATTTGGCATAAGCCGGCCGTCCAAACAGAGCATGATACGGGCTTTTGATCTTAACCACCTCAAAGGTTAATTTTTCTGCTCCGGAGTCATACTCATCCCCAAAGGCTACTTCTAGTTCAATCTTACCCACCGGGTATGCCGACTTGCCAGGAACCACACCGTGAAAAACAATGTTGGATTGTTTAAGACTCTTATCAGTCAATCCCATCCGGCGGAATGTCTCATAGTAGAGGATGTTGATGCTGCTGCCTCCATCCATGAGTACCTTAGTGAATTTGTATCCACCAACCTGAGGCGCCACTACCAAAGCCAAGTGACTCAGATTATCGACCCGGGGTGGGTGATCCTCTCTACTCCACACAATAGGCTGTTCTGACCAACGTAAGTAACATGGAATCGCCGGCTCAACGGCATTGACGGCCCTCTTGTGAAGCTTCTCGTCTCTCTTACATAAGCTAGTGGTGAATACATGGCATTGCCCACTACTCAGCTGTTTCGGGTTGCTCCGATATCCGGACTGTTGCTGTTGATTACTTGGCCGGGTTGTGGATTATATCCTCCTTGGTTACCAGGATGGCCCTGACCGTGGAATCCTCCTCCACCTGAGCCGGCGCCCGGGCCTTGGAAACCGCCTCCACCTGAGCTGCCACCTGGGTCGTGACCTCCATCAAACGCATTTGAGTTTTTAAACGCCTTCATGATCGTACAATCTTTCCACAGGTGGGTGGCTGGCTTCTCCCAGGTGTCGTGCCTTGGACAAGGTTCATTCAATAGTTGCTCAAGGGTGGGACCTGACCCGCCCGACCGAGGGGTTGTCTGCCCTTGCGCCGTTGATTTCTGCCCTGTGCATTGGTGTTAGCAACAAACTCATCAGCCTTACGTTTATTACCTCCTTGATTTGCCGGGTTATGCCGGTGACCCTTGTTGTTGCCGTTCTTCTTTCCCTTCGCTGTCTTTTCTTCGTCAGACACTGGGTCTTTGGTACTATCCGAATCAGCATACTTGACGAGAGCCGCCATCAACTGACCCATGTCATTGCAGTCACGCTTGAGCCGCCCCAGCTTCTGCTTCAGAGGTTCAAAATGGCAATTTTTCTCCAACATTAAGACTGTTGAGCCGGCATCCATCTTATCAGATGAATGTATTATCTTCTTGACTCAGTGCACCCAATGGGTTGTGGATTCACCATCCTCTTGCTTGCAATTGGTCAGGTCCACAATCGACATAGGCTGCTTACATGTGTCTTTGAAGTTCTGGATGAACCGGGCCTTTAACTCCGCCCATGAGCCGATGGAATTGGGTGGCAATCCCTTCAACCAAGTACGAGCTGTCCCATCCAACATCATGGTGAAATACTTGGCCATTGCTGCGTTGCTGACCTCCAACAACTCCATAGCCATCTCATAACTCTCAATCCAAGCCCCCGGCTGTAAGTCAGTCGTGTAATTAGGCACCTTATGAGGCCCCTTAAAATCCTTTGGCAAATGCTCATTACGTATGGCTGGCACCAAGCAAGGGACGCCTCCGGTTCTTGTGGCCACTCCTGCCTCGACCGAGGTTGCTGGATAAGCCGGAAAAGTTTGATGAGCCACCTGATCTGCTGCCATTTGAACTGCTCGTTCCGCCTCTTGTCGAATCCTCTCCTGATCCGCCAAGTTAAGGGCTCCAGCCCGCACCGGCTCATGCATGTGTGGCCGGTTGTGGCGTTGACCATTGCTTGACATGTCTGTGGATTCCATATGCCTATTGTAGCTCGGGCTCCGGCTTGGGCGCGGAGTTGAATGGATCCTGTCTTGATTGTAGGAGTACGCATCCTGCTGTGCCAGAGCTGTTTGAATAAGTTCTCTTACCCTCCGTGTTTCAACCGTCGTCGGTGAGTCACCTTCCATCGGGAGAGCCGCCAGACAAGCCGATGCTGCGATGAGGTTTTCCAAGGGGTTGGAGAAGTGACCCGGCGGCGTTGGGACGTAGTGAGGCGGAGCGGTAATTATACGAGGTGGATCCATGGCACGCAGCTGGACCGGTGCGCCGGGTGTTGTGATCCGGGGTGCCTCCGGCGGGTTGCTTCCCCCAGCCCCAAGTGTATGGAATAGGTTCCTAGGATCAAGCGTCAGAGGTAGACGTGACTGAGTTTTCTGATGCCTCCTCCTCATGACCTCGTTTGACGCGTTAAGATCCATCGAGAGCCGGAAGGTCTCTGCTTGAAGCTATTGAGCACGAACATCCAAAGCCGCCCGCTCTGCTGCCATCCTGACTTCCTCTGCGGCTAGATTTTCCTTAGCTTGCACCATCTCTTCACGTACGCGTGCCACCTCTGCGTCGTGCTGGCCTTTATCCGCCGGCTCTACCACAGCGGTCAACAGAGTTATCAGTTTATCCATGAGGTCCATTAGAATCTGAGCCGGGGGCACATGGGGTCTCCTGACCCGGCTGCAGCCGACCCGGTAGCTGTTGCTGCCGCTGCTATAGAGTTCTGCCCAGGCTGTGTCCCTGCCATGAAGACGCCGGCCCAATTTGGTGGCTCAAGAGGGTCCGAAATACTGCTGCCATCGGAGCAGCCCCCGAGCATGTCGTCCTGCAGCTGGTACAAAGAGTTTGTCTCGCCCGTTGACGATGCAGTGTCAGAACAGACGGTCGTCTCACCGCCCTCCGCCGATCCTTCAGAGTATTCATTGTCATGGACGTAGCCTACGAAGGCATGCTTCACGGCAGATTGAACACGGGTGGTCCTTGCGCGCTGAGCCGTTTCGATGAGGTTGGTGTGGACGTCCGGCTCAGGGCCTGACTCGCCGATCCGGCCGATGAAGACGTGAATTCCGCTGAAAGGGACCCGGTACCCGTACTCAATTAAGCCGGCCTCGGGGCCCCAGCCTTCGTCATCGATGTAGAGCTTGCCGCGACAAATCTTGGTCATCCGGCCCACAGCGTATCCCTTGAGCCCTTCGAAGTTGCCCTTCAAGAACTCAAATCCACCGTGCGCTGGCCCCATGGTGGGCGCCAACTGTCGTGGGATTGTCACGGCAGATGTCCTAGAGAAAGGACTTAGTCGTAGGGCCATCGCAACTAGGAAGCTTAAAGGGGTTAATCGGGACAAAGGACACGAGAGGTTTTATACTAGTTCGGCCCCTTACGATGAAGGTAAAAGCCTACGTCTATTTGTGTTGGTATTGCCGAGGTTTCGATCACCAAGAGGCTCAACTTGTCGGCTTGGTTATCGATCTCTTGTTTCTTGCCCTAAGCCGCCACCGGGTCGTCCCCTTATATACATGGGTTGACGCCTGGTGGCCTACAGAGTCCCGGCCGGCTCATAATCGTGTCCGGCTCGGTGACTTCCTTTTCATGCCTTTCTTTACAAGTCGTTCCTTACATACGGCGGTTTATAATATCAGGCTTTAAGCCACCTCCAGGCCTTTGGGCCTTCTGTAAGATTTAATAAACTATCATCTTGAATGCTTACTGGGCTTCTTGTGTAACCCGCCATTGGGGTTGACCCGGCCCCTTCTGGGCGGGTCATAACTAATAGTTATATCCCCAACAGGACGTTTATTGATGCTATGCAGCTTAAGTTGGTGGATATGAGCGTCAAAGAAGCACAGTCTCATCAGGTTGCTAAGATGCTTGCGCTGCAGTTGCTGGGCCGGGCTAAACCTTTCTTGAACTGTGTTGACGTGTTGTCGGTTCTGTCTATTATTTTGTCCGCCTATTAACTTCCACTGGTGGCGACCTGCCTAGTTTATATAATATGCTGTCTAGTTGCCCTTTATTATCACTGGCGGCGAAGTTTGATGCTGAGGGGATGTAATATGTTGTAATTTCTTTGTTGTATAGTCTAGGTTTATTCTTGGTCGGTATGATGTAATTTAGGTCGGAAGGTTCATTTGATCTCAGTGTTGTCGGTCTTCAGGGCGGCCCGTTACTCATATGGGACAAAACATGGGCCTATAATCATCTTGGGCCATTAGCAGGTCTAAACCTTATGGTTGTTTCCTGCCTTTAACAGGCAGAATAAAGTTCTGGCCAGCTGGGCCAGAGAATACAATGGGATTTTAACAGGCTAAAACCTAGATTGGGATAGCATCAAGCCGAAAAATTCACGAGCCAATACGTGCCTCCTGTCCAATGAGTGCATGATATCTGTCCCAACGGTGAGCAAACACGTGTTTCCTCCAGCCAATGAGTATTTTACACGTGGAAAATCCCCATTGGTCCAGGCTATTAACGGGTTATCGGATCCAAAACCGGACCCGATAGCTTAACGGCGTTCCGTTACGGTGGATGCCACATGTCGGTCACCCTTGACGAAAGCACTTCTATAACGCGCGATTTATCATCATGGAAGCGGACATTTTATGATGATAATTTTGGTAATGTCGTGGAACACTTCTATGACAGCACAGGTATGACTATCTTGATTCTGTCATAAAATTGTCATGGATGTACATGCATGACAGAAAACGTGACCTACTGTGACAAACACGTATCATCACGGAAGTGTACTTTTTTGTAGTGTATTGAGCTGATCGGGCATGTCTTCGAGGGATAACGACTCCAGCACCACCATCTCGGCATGTTCGCTTCCGCGGCTAGGGCGCTCCTAGGAGCCCTTGCCTACCCGTGAGAGATCTTTCGAGGTCTCTAAGAGGCGGCGAGCCCTCTCTTTTTTTCTGTGGCCTTGGTTGCCGCTCCCTAATTACGAGTAGTTCTCGACCTAGAGCTCTGCACACCGGCCATGGCAAGGACGGACAAACAAGAAAGACTTATGAGGAGGAAGGTAGAGTGATTTTCGGCTAGGATTTCCCCTTTTTATAACCTAGTACTAGCACTAGTACTGAAACCTGCATACCGGGAACACGTTCAGGTTTGATATGTACTAGGTGTGAGCAGGTTTCCACAATTATAGCATGGTAGTACTACTTTGGAATGTGATGGGAACAAGTTAAAGATTAATTGATGGTTTTGGTTTCAAGGCCCGAAACGGCTCTCGATGAGTTTAGTGGAACATAAATTTCAAGTAGTACTACTCAAATGCGGTCGCACAAGTCAGTGATGTAACTTGTCATACATGTCAGACCAAGTTGATGTGTGTCCCTTTGCTGACACGCGGGTCCGACCTACCGTCTGTTGGTGCAACCGACCGTAAGTATTACATAGTGGAGACTTCTGGTTATGGCTTCGGGTGATTGTCACGACCAAGCATTCAAAAACTAGTGATAAATCAATTACCATCTTTTTCCATACGACCAAGTATTTTCATAGGAATACAATACATATAGATGGAGTGATTGTCATGGTTGGAAACTGACATGGCGTCGCAAGTTCACTACAACAGCAACCAAGTAGGTCGCTGCATCACTGGCAGGGAAGGAGGGCAGCTCACCTCGCCTACAATAAATGCCCAGTGGCGCCGCCAGAGCTGGTCCCGGGATTTGGCTTCTCCTACCGCCCATTTGAACAGTTGCACCAAATGCTCATGCCATTCCGCAGGCATGCACGTTCTTTCCCCCGCGGTCGACTCCGTGAATATGATCTCTGCCATTAGCCCCAGCTCGAAATTAATGTGACGCTGCTAGATGCTAACATCCCTCAGCATCTCTCCCCTGAGATCGACTTGCACCTCCGCCTTGTGCTTTGCCAGGCGCAACTCCTTTGAACTTGTCTCCGATTGATGCGGCGCTTCCTCAATCCGATTTGCCCTTGTTGCCCACCACCTGAAACTATAACACCCACGATGCGGCTATATCTCCCATGTGTCGGAGCACGACTTAGAGGCATAACCGCATTGTAGGCATGTCGCAAGAGGGGTAATCTTTACACATCCCATGTACTGAATAAGAAAGGGATAAAGAGTTGGCTTACAATCTCCACTTCACACAATACATAAATATAGCATTACATCATCCAGAATACAATCAAGGTCCGACTATGGAACCAAAATAAAGGAAGACCACCCCTAATGCTAGATCCCCGATCGCCCCAACTAGGCTCCACTACTAATCGACTGGAAACGAAACAACACAACGAACACGATCTTCATCGAGCTCCTCCTTGAGCTCGGTTGCGTGACCTGCACTAGTATCATCGGCACCTGCAAGCTGGTTTTGGAAGTAAACTGTGAGTCATGGGGACTCAGCAATCTCACACCCTCGCGATCAAGACTATTTAAGCTCATGGGTAGGAAAAGGTAGTGAGGTGGAGCTGCAACAAGCACTAGCATATATGGTGGCTAACATACGCAAGTGAGAGCGAGAAGAGAAGCAAAGCACAGTCGTGAACTAGAAGAGATCAAGAAGTGATCCTGAAACAACTTATGTTCAAGCATAACTCCAACGCCGTGTTCACTTCCCGGACTGCACCAGAAAGAGACCATCACGGCTACACATGCGGTTGATGCATTTTAATTAAGTTAAGTGTCAAGTTCTCTACAATCGGACATTAACAAATTCCCATCTGCCCATAACCGCGGGCACGGCTTTCGAAAGTACAAAACCCTGCAGGGGTGTCCCAACTTAGCCCATCACAAGCTATTACGGTCAATGAAGGATATTCCTTCTAGCGGGAAGACCCGATCAGCCTCGGAATCCCGGTTACAAGACATTTCGACAATGGTAAAACAAGACCAGCAAAGCCACCCGATGCGCCGACAATCCCGATAGGAGATGCACATATCTCGTTCTCAGGGCAACACCGGATAGGTCAAGCTACGAGTAAAACCAACCCTCAAGTTTCCCCGAGGTGGCCCCGCAGGCTGCCCGTTTTGGACCAACACTTAGAGAAGCACTGGCCCGGGGGGGTTAAAATAAAGATGACCCTCGGGCTCCGGAAACCCAAGGGAAAAAGGCTAGGTTGTTAGTGCAAATGTAAAACCAAGGTTGGGCCTTGCTGGAGGAGTTTTATTCAAGGCGAACTGTCAAGGTGTTCCCATTATAACCCAACCGCGTAAGGAACGCAAAATCAAGGAACATAACACCGGTATGACGGAAACTAGGGCGGCAAGAGTGGAACAAAACACCAGGCATAATGCCGAGCCTTCCACCCTTTACCAAGTATATGAATGCATTAATTAAATAAGAGATATTGTGATATCCCAACATATCCATGTTCCAAACACGGAACAAACTCCATCTTCACCTGCAACTAGCAACGCTATAAGAGGGGTTGAGCAAAGCGGTAACATAGCTAAACAATGGTTTGCTAGGACAAGGTGGGTTAGAGGCTTGACATGGCAATATGGGAGGCATGATATAGCAAGTGGTAGGTATCGCGGCATAGGCATACCAATAGAGCGAGCAACTAGCAAGCAAAGATAGAAGTGATTTCGAGGGTATGGTCATCTTGCCTGAGATCCCGCAAGGAATAAGAACGAGTCCGTGAAGAAGACAAACGGACGTTGTCGAACAGATCCTCACAAACGCGACGTTGTCGGACTAACCCGAAGAAGCAACACCGGAAAGAAGCAAACAACATGGTAAAAAACCATCACATAATCATGGCATGATGCACAACCAAGTATGATGCATGTCCGGTTTAAATATGCATGGCAAAGTGCACAAACAAATACTACAAGTTAAGTGGAGATCAATATGCAATGAGTTGCATATTGACGGAACACCACATCAATTATTTAGTTCACTCTCGTTTATGTACTCAACAAAATTAAATGTTGGTTAACATGGCAAGAGGTGAAGCATGGGTAAAATACACAATTAGGCATTTTAAATGAGGCTGGAAACATCAAACAACAATTCCAGTAAATCCTCATATGCATTTAGTAAGTTAATGCAAATATTGTTATCATGATGCGAATGACATGCGCAAGTTTATGCAAGTTTTATGGAAAAGTTGACATGGTAAGATATGAGGCATGTGTCATCGTGGCGGAAACGGAAGGGGTGCCACGACAACATTCCGATGATCCGGTAGCTCACAGGGATACCGGTGCAAAAGGAAGTGGGTGTGAATGTGTCATGCAAGATGATGGGGTGATCCCAGTTGCCAGGTTCCCACTGGTGGACGGCATGGCAATGAGGAACTCGCAAAGAACAACTCGGACACGGAGCAACACATGGTTCAACTCATACATCGCAAGCATTCGGTCCACGGGCGGTCGTCTTGGGGTTATACCTTCGAAGCATGCGTTTCGGGCGGAATGAGTTCGTAGTGGAAGTAGTCGTTCACGGGTCTTCGAGGGAAGTAGTGGTTCACATTCGTTTTCGGAGAGGTACTTGACGAATCCAAGGTTTTCGAGGGCGATGGTAGTAGAACTTGGCGAATTCGAGTTCTTCGGAGGTCGTCATCGAACTTGGTCAAATACACGATGTGGATAGGCATTCACTCAACGGCCTTCGGCGACGATAGTTGTACACGAGTCTTCAGCCACGGAAGTAGTCGTACACATTTTCATAGAGGTTCGGGGTCAACGACACGGAACTTGACATCCACGGGGTCTTTGCGGGTCGACGGTAGTGGTTCACGTTTTGTAGCCGTTCGAGTCATCGGTGGAGGAACTTGGCGGTCCATGTAGTCGAACTTGGTGCATCCGAATGGTACTTGGCGAATCCCCATAGTCGAACTTGGTGGCCTTGACGTCCAACACAAAACATCACAAGGGGCCTCGGGATGCCAACAGCAAGGAGGCAATGGCAGAGCAGCGGGTCTCGGTGGCCGGCGTCGCCGGATCTCACGGATGGGAGGCTGATGCCTCGAGAGCTCGCGGGATCGAAGGTCATCAGCGCTGGAGTTGGCTGCTGTTGTTCGAGGCGAAGCAGGCGCAGTTCAGGCGAAGCGGAGGCAGCGGCAGCGGGGCGGAGGAAGGGAGTGGACGGCGATGGAGGCAGGGCAAGAAGGCGCGATGGTGGCCTGGACTCGGGCAGGAGGCCGAGCGCTGCAGGCGCGTGATGACGATGGCGACGCCATTGTCGGCGGCGTCCTTGGTCTGAAGTAGGGGAGGCGGAGCTGTGGAGGGGGGCGGAGCAGAATGGCAGCAGGACGGCGGCGGCTGCAGGCATCCATGGCCTTGATGAGGGATCGGGCATGAGGCTCATGCGGCGGAGGCGACGAACGGGCGGCAGCCATGGCAAACAAGGAGGAGGCAGAGGGACGGGACGAGGGCGCGGCTGCTGATGGAAGGGGGCACGACGGCAGCGAGGAGGCCGACGGGGCTCTGGCCTGGTTCCCTGGATCGAAGGAGGAGGGAGGCTGAGGGGCGCTGGATGGAGATCGAAGAGAGGGAAAGGGGATCGATGGACAAGGGGGTTCAGGCGTCGGGGTTTCTGGCGGCGCTGGAGGAAAGGGTCGAGGGAGAGATGCTCGCTAGGGTTAGAGCCGGTTGGGCTGACTGGGCCTTGGCCTCGGTGCAGATGGGCAGCGGGGATGGTGAGAAGGCTGGGGACGCGCTGCTGGGCCGCGGCAGGTGCTGCGCTTGGAGGCCAGCCCAGGAAAGCCTTTTTTCATTTACTTCCTGTTTATTTAAATAAACAGTTATAATAAAAGAAAAGGCCAGGGGGCTAGGAGAGGAGTTTTCCAGATATAAAAATATCCTCAATCTCCTGGAACTATACTCTATTTGATAAAATTGCCTTGGATATTTTTAGAGGTGGCAAAATAAATCAAGTTTGAATTTCATTCAAACTTGGGTCATTTTAAAACCCAACCAAAACAATTACAAAAGAGGTGACATTTGGCAGAGAGATTAAGGATGAGGTGCACTAGCATCAGGAAAAGAATGAACATTTATGGATGAGGGGAAAATGTCACTTGCCAAAATGAAAGAAAGAAGAAGGAAGGAGGTGATGATGCATGGGGATGAAGGAAAGATCAAGAGAAGAAAAGAAGTTGCAATGCACATGAGCAACTAAATTAAACAAACACAACAATGGTATGGAGAAGATGCATGATGCAATGCACAAGATGCAGTGATGAATGCAATAAACCAACAACTCACACGACAAAACTCGGAAAAACATGGAAGGCATCTGAACCTCTGGTCTTGGGGCGTCACAGAAACGCAGCCTCTAAGTGCATCTAGTGCCCCTTAGTGATTTTGGTGTATTAAAGACTTATAGGTTGAGGGACTGATGCGTTTGTGAGTGTACACACGTCCATAAGTCTATGAGGAGTTTGATATTTACAGAGAAAGTTGACCCCTGAAAATGAAGTTCTTTAACTGAAGAATTTGGATTTCTAAAGACTTTGAAAGTGAAGAAATTGGTGTGATCCTGAAGACTTGGTATTCATTCGAGGAACATGAAGCATGAATACTTTTGTTTTCATAGTTTCTTTTTCTCTTTCTTGAGTCCTAGGAAACACTCTATCATTAAAGGGGGTCGAGGAAATACCAAGGAAAAATTTCCGTGTGATGCTCCCCCCCCTACGTCAAGGGGGAACGTGATTTTTGGAACAAACATGATCCAGAGGACTTGGACCCTACGTCAAGCAATCAAAGAGGAAGGCACGAGGTAGTGGGGCGCCTACACCCCCCCAGGCACGCCCTCCACCCTCGTGGGGCCCATGTTGCTCCACCAACATACTCCTTCCTCCTATATATACCTACGTACCCGCAAACTACCAGATACGGAGCTAAAACCCTAATTCCACCACCGTAAATTTCTGTATCCACGAGATCCCATCTTGGGGCCTTTTCCGGAGCTCCGCTGGAGGGGGTATCGATCACGGAGGGCTTCTACATCAACACCATAGCCTCTCCGATGAAGTGTGAGTAGTTTACTATAGACCTATGGGTCCATAGTTATTAGCTAGATGGCTTCTTCTCTCTTTTCGGGTCTCAATACAAAGTTCTCCCCCTCTCTTGTGGAGATCTATTCGATGTAATCTTCTTTTGCGGTGTGTTTGTTGAGACCGATGAATTGTGGGTTTATGATCAAGTTTATCTATGAACAATATTTGAATCTTCACTAAATTCTTTTATGTATGATTGGCTATCTTTGCAAGTCTCTTCGAATTATCAGTTTGGTTTGGCCTACTAGATTGATCTTTCTTGCAATGGGAGAAGTGCTTAGCTTTGGGTTCAATCTTGCGGTGTCCTTTCCCAATGATAGTAGGGGCAGCAAGGCACGTATTGTATTGTTGCCATCGAGGATAACAAGATGGGGTTTATATCATATTGCATGAGTTTATCCCTCTACATCATGTCATCTTTCTTAAAGCATTACTATGTTCTCTTGAACTTAATACTCTAGATGCATGTTGGATAGCGGTCGATGTGTGGAGTAATAGTAGTAGATGCAGGCAGGAGTCGGTCTACTTGTCTTGGACGTGATGTCTATATACATGATCATACCTAGATATTCTCATAACTATGCTCAATTCTTTCAATTGCTCAACAGTAATTTGTTCACCCACCGTAATACTTATGCTCTCGAGAGAAGCGTCTAGTGAAAGCTATGGCCCCCGGGTCTATTTTCCTTCATATTAATCTTCCAATACTTAGTTATTTCCTGTGCCACTTATTTTACTTGCATCTTTATTTCTCTTTATCATAAAAATACCAAAAATATTATCTTATCATATCTATTAGATCACACTCTCGTAGGTGACCGTGAAGGGATTGACAACCCCTTTATCGCGTTGGTTGCGAGGAGTTTATATGTTTGTGTAGGTGCGAGGGACTCGTGCGTGGCCTCCTACTGGATTGATACCTTGGTGCTCAAAAACTGAGGGAAATACTTACGCTGCTCTGCTGCATCACCCTTTCCTCTTCAAGGGAAAACCAACGCGGTGCTCAAGAGGTAGCAAGAAGGATTTCTGGCACTGTTGCCGGGGAGGTTCGCGCAAAGTCAAGATTTGACTCCCGACGACGAGCCATTTCTGGCGCCATTGCCGAGGAGTCTACGCAAAAGTCAACATACCAAGTACCCATCACAAATCCTTATCTCCTGCATTGCATTATTTGCCATTTGCCTCTTGTTTTCCTCTCCCCCACTTCACTCTTGTCGTTTTATTCACCCTCTCTCTCTCCGTCCTCCCTCTCTTTCTCTATTCGCCTCTTTTTGCTCGTTTCTTGTTTACTTGTGTGTCGGATTGCTTGTTTGTCACGATGGCTCAAGATAATACCAAATTGTGTGACTTTACCAATACCAACAACAATGATTTTATTAGCACTCTGATTGCTCCTCTTACCGATGCTGAATCTTGTGAAATTAATGCTGCTTTGCTGAATCTTCTCATGAAAGATCTGTTTTCCGGCCTTCCTAGTGAAGATGCCGCTACCCATCTAAACAACTTCGTTGATTTGTGTGATATGCAAAAGAAGAAAGATGTGGACAATGATATTGTTAAATTGAAGCTATTTCCTTTTTCGCTTAGAGATCGTGCTAAATCTTGGTTTTCGTCTTTGCCTAAAAATAGTATTGATTCGTGGAATAAGTGCAAAGATGCTTTTATCTCTAAGTATTTTCCTCCTGCTAAGATCATCTCTCTTAGAAACGATATTATGAATTTTAAGAAACTTGATCATGAACATGTTGCACAAGCTTGGGAGAGGATGAAATTAATGATACGTAATTGCCCTACACATGGTTTGAATTTGTGGATAATTATACAAATTTTTTATGCCGGATTGAATTTTGCTTCTAGAAATCTTTTAGATTCGGCCGCGGGAGGCACTTTTATGGAAATCACTTTAGGATAAGCTACTGAACTCCTAGATAATATTACGGTTAATTATTCTCAATGGCACACTGAAACATCTACTAATAAGAAAATGCATGCGATAGAAGAAAATAATGTTTTGAGTGGTAAGATAGATGAACTTATGAAATTATTTGCTAATAAAAGTGTTTCTTCTAATCCTAATGATATGCCTTTGTCTACTTTGATTGAGAATAATAATGAATCTTTAATGTGAATTTTGTTGGTAGGAATAATTTTGGTAACAACGCGTATAGAGGAAACTTTAATCCTAGGCCATATCCTAGTAATTCCTCTAATAATTATGGTAATTCCTACAACAATTCTTATGGAAATTTTAATAAGATACCGTCTTATTTTGAATCTAATATAAAATAATTTATTACCTCGCAAAAGAATTTCAATGCTTTGATTGAAGAAAAATTGCTTAAGATTGATGAGTTGGCTAGGAACGTTGATAGAATTTCTCTTGATGTTGATTCTTTGAAACTTAGATCTAATCCACCTAAGCATGATATCAATGAGTCTCTGAAAGCCATGAGAATTTCCATTGATGAGTGCAAAGAAAGAACCGCTAGGATGCGTGCTAAGAAAGATTGCTTTATAAAAGCGTGTTCTTCTAGTTTCCATGATAATAAAGATGAAGATCTAAAATTTATTGATGTGTCACCTATTAAATCTTTGTTTTGAAATATGAATCTTGATAATGATGGGACTGAATATGATCCACATTTACCTAGAAGGCGTCCAAAAATTCGGAGTCTTTAGATCTTGATACTAAAATTCTTAAAAGTGGGATTGAAGAAGTCAAAACTTTAAATATTGATGAACCCACTATTTTGGATTTCAAGGAATTTAATTGTGATAATTGATCTTTGATAGATTTTATTTCCTTGTTGCAATCCATGCTAAATTCTCCTCATGCTTATAGTCAAAATAAAGCCTTTACCAAACATATCGTTGATGCTTTGATGCAATCTTATGAAGAAAAACTTGAGTTGGAAGTTTCTATCCCTAGAAAACTTTATGATGAGTGGGAACCTACTATTAAAATTAAGATTAAAGATCATGAGTGCTATGCTTTGTGCGATTTGGGTGCTAGTGTTTCCATGATTCCAAAGACTTTGTGTGATTTGCTAGCTTTCCGTGATTTTGATGATTGCTCTTTAAACTTGCACCTTGCGGAGTCCACCATTGAGAAACCTATGGGAAGAATTAATGATGTTCTTATTGTTGCAAATAGGAATTATGTGCCCGTGGATTTTATTGTTCTTGACATATATTGCAACACTTCATGTCCTATATTTTTGGTAGACCTTTCCTTAGAACGATTGGTGCAATTATTGATATGAAGGAAGGGAATATTAGATTCCAATTTCCGTTAAGGAAAGGCATGGAACACTTCCCTAGAAAGAAAATTAAATTACCTTATGAATCTATTATGAGAGCCACTTATGGATTTCCTTGTTGGGGAACGTAGTAATTACAGAAAAATTCCTACGCACACGCAAGATCATGGTGATGCATAGCAACAAGAGGGGAGAGTGTTGTCTATGTACCCTCGTAGACTGGAAGCGGAAGCGTTAGCACAACGCGGTTGATGTAGTCGTACGTCTTCACGGCCCGACCGATCAAGCACCGAAACTACGGCACCTCCGAGTTTGAGCACACGTTCATCTCGATGACGATCCCCGGACTCCGATCCAGCAAAGTGTCGGGGATGAGTTCCGTCAGCACGACGGCGTGGTGACGATCTTGATGTTTTACCGTCGCAGGGCTTCGCCTAAGCACCGCTACAATATTATTGAGGACTATGGTGGAGGGGGCACCGCACACGGCTAAGAGATCAATGATCAACTGTTATGTCTCTGGGGTGCCCCCCTGCCCCCGTATATAAAGGAGTGGAGGAGGGGGCCGGCCAAGGAGGGTGGCGAGCCCTAAGGTGGGAGTCCAACTCCCACAGGGAGTAGGACTCCCCTTTTTCCTATTAGGAGTAGGAGAGGGAAGGAAGAGGAAGGAGGGAGGAAGGAAAGGGGGGCCAGCCCCCTTCCCAATTCGGATTGGGCTTGGGGGGCGCGCCCCCTCCCTTGCTCCTTTCCCCTCCTTTCCACTAAGGCCCAATAAGGCCCATATACCTCCCGGGGGGTTCCGATAACCTCCCGGTGATCCGACATTGTCCCAATCTCACCCGGAAACTTTCCGGTGTCCAGATATAGTCGTCCAATATATCGATCTTTATGTCTCGACCATTTTGAGACTCCTCGTCAAGTCCGTGATCACATCCGGGACTCCGAACAACCTTCGGTACATCAAAATGTATAAACTCATAATGAAACTGTCATTGTAACATTAAGTGTGCGGACCCTACGGGTTCGAGAACAATGTAGACATGACCGAGACACGTCTCCAGTCAATAACCAATAGCGGAACCTGGATGCTCATATTGGCTCCTACATATTCTACGAAGATCTTTATCGGTCAGGCCGCATAACAACATACGTTTGTTCCCTTTGTCATCGGTATGTTACTTGCCCGAGATTCGATCGTCGGTATCTCAATACCTAGTTCAATCTCGTTACCTGCAAGTCTCTTTACTCGTTCTGTAATACATCATCTTGCAACTAACTTATTAGTTGCATTGCTTGCAAGGCTTAAGTGATGTGCATTACCGAGAGGGCCCAGAGATACCTCTCCGACAATCGGAGTGACAAATCCTAATCTCGAAATACGCCAACCCAACATGTACCTTTGGAGACACCTATAGAGCACCTTTATAATCACCCAGTTACGTTGTGATGTTTGGTAGCACACAAAGTGTTCCTCCGGTAAACGGGAGTTGCATAATCTCATAGTCATAGGAACATGTACAAGTCATGAAGAAAGCAATAGCAACATACTAAACGATCGGGTGCTAAGCTAATGGAATGGGTCATGTCAATTACATCATTCTCCTAATGATGTGATCCCGTTAATCAAATGACAACTCGTGTCTATGGTTAAGAAACATAACCATCTTCGATTAACGAGCTAGTCAAGTAGAGGCATACTAGTGACACTATGTTTGTCTTTGTATTCACACATGTATTATGTTTCCGGTTAATACAATTCTAGCATGAATAATAAACATTTATCATGATATAAGGAAATAAATAATAACTTTATTATTGCCTCTATGGCATATTTCCTTCATTCCTTCCAAAGATGGCAATACCTAGATCTATCTTTGCTTTTATGCCTAGCTAGGGGCGTTAAACGATAGCGCTTATTGGGAGGCAACCCAATTTTATTTTTATTCCTTAATTTTTGCTCCCGTTTAGTAATAAATAATTTATCTAGCCTCTGTTTTGGTTGTGTTTTTTGTGTTTAATTAGTGTTTGTGCCAAGTAGAACCGTTGGGAAGACTTGGGGAAAGTCTTTTTAATCTTGCTGTAAAAAACAGAAACTTTAGCGCTCACGAGAACTGCTGCCATTTTTATTTGGAAAGTTCTATTCAGTTAATTCTTTTTGCAGATGATTAATAGATAAATTACTCACGTCCAGAAATTTATTTTAGAATTTTTGGGGTTCTAGATCTTGCGCTAGCTACAGGTTACTACAGACTGTTCTGTTTTTGACAGATTCTGCTTTTCGTGTGTTGTTCGCTTATTTTGATGAATCTATGGCTAGTAAAATAGTTTATAAACCATAGAGAAGTTGGAATACATTAGGTTTAACACCAATATAAATAAATAATGAGTTCATTACAGTACCTTGAAGTGGTGTTTTGTTTTCTTTCGCTAACGGAGCTCACGATATTTTCTACTTTAAGTTTTGTGTTGTGAAGTTTTCAAGTTTTGGGTAAAGATTTGATGGATCATGGAATAAGGAGTGGCAAGAGCCTAATCTTTGGGATTACCATGGCACCCCCAAGATAATCTAAGGACACCTAAAATCCAAAGATTGGGGATGCCCCGGAAGGCATCCCCTCTTTCGTCTACTTCTATCGGTAACTTTACTTGGAGCTATATTTTTATTTACCACATGATATGTGTTTTGCTTGGAGCGTCTTGTATTATTTGAGTCTTTATTTGCTAGTTTTCCACAATCATCATTGCTGTACACACCTTTTGAGAGAGACACACATGATTTGGAAATTGTTAGAATACTCTATGTGCTTCACTTATATTTTTTGAGTTATATAGTTTTTGCTCTAGTGCTTCACTTGTATCTTTTAGAGCACGTTGGTGGATTTCTTTTATAGAAACCATTGTTCTCTCATGCTTCACTTAGATTATTTTGATAGTCCTACAAAACAGCATGGTAATTTGCTTTAATTATGTTAGGCATTCAAGATTAATAATAAAATTTTCTTATGAGTGTGTTGAATACTATGAGAAGTTTGAAACTTGATAATTGTTTTGAGATATGGAGATGGTGATATTAGAGTCGTGCTAGTTGAGTAGTTGTGAATTTGAGAAATGCTTGTGTTGAAGTTTGTGATTCCCGTAGCATGCACGTATGGTGAACCGTTATGTTAAGAAGTCGGAGCATGATGTATTTATTGATTGTCCTCCTTATGAGTGGCGGTCGGGGACGAGTGATGGTCTTTTCCTACCAATCTATCCCCCTAGAAGCATGCGCGTAGTACTTTGCTTCGATAACTAATAGATTTTTGCAATAAGTATGTGAGTTCTTTATGACTAATGTTGAGTCCATGGATTATACGCACTCTCACCCTTCCACCATTGCTAGCCTCTCTAATACCGCGCACCTTTCTCCGGTATCATACACCCATCATATACCTTCCTCAAAACGGCCACCATACCTACCTATCATGGCATTTCCATAGCCATTCCGAGATATATTGCCATGCAACATTCCACCATTCCATTTATTATGACACACTCCATCGTTGTCATATTGCTTCGCATGATCATGTAGTTGACATTTTAGTTGTGGCAAAGCCACCGTTCATAATTCTTTCATATAAGTCACTCATGCATCTTTGCTATCCCGGTACACCACCGGAGGCATTCATATAGAGTCATACTTTGTTCTAGTATTGAGTTGTAATCATTGAGTTGTAAATAAATAGAAGTGTGATGATCATCATTCATAGAGTATTGTCCCAAAAAAAGAGAAAGGCCAAATAAAAAAGGAAGGCCCAAAAAAAGAATAAATAAAAAGGGGCAATACTACTATCTTTTTTTCCACACTTGCGCTTCAAAGTAGCACCATGATCTTCATGATAGAGAGTCTCCTATGTTATCACTTTCATATACTAGTGGGAATTTTTCATTATAGAACTTGGCTTGTATATTCCAACGATGGGCTTCCTCAAAATGTCCTAGGTCTTCGTGAGCAAGCAAGTTGTATGCACACCCACTTAGTTTCTTTTTGTTGAGCTTTCATATACTTATAGCTCTAGTGCATCTGTTGCATGGCAATCCCTACTCACTCACATTGATATCTATTGATGGGCATCTCCATAGCCCCTCCCTTTTTGCCTTCTCCACAACCAACATTCTATTCCACCTATAGTGCTATGTCCATGGCTCACGCTCATATATTGCGTGAAGATTGAAAAAGTTTGAGAACACCAAAAGTATGAAACAATTGCTTGGCTTGTCATCGGGGTTGTGCATGATTTAAATATTTTGTGTGGTGAAGATGGAGCATAGCCAGACTAT
The DNA here is from genome assembly GCF_002162155.2 of Triticum dicoccoides. NCBI lineage: Eukaryota > Viridiplantae > Streptophyta > Magnoliopsida > Poales > Poaceae > Triticum > Triticum dicoccoides. Next base: position 570,394,779 of record NC_041382.1, read on the forward strand.
ATGATTTTGTAGGGATAACTTTCTTCGGCCATGTTATTTTGAAGAGACATAATTGCTTAGTTAGTATGCTTGAAGTATTATTATTTCTATGTCAATATTCAACTTTTGTCTTGAATCTTTTGGATCTGAATATTCATACCACAATTAAGAGAATTACATTGAAATTATGCCAAGTAGCATTCCACATCAAAAATTCTGTTTTTATCATTTACCTACTCGAGGACGAGCAGGAATTAAGCTTGGGGATGCTTGATACATCTCCAACGTATCTATGATTTTTTATTGTTCCATGCTATATTATACCCTGTTTTGGACATTATTGGGCTTTATTATACACTTTTATATTATTTTTGGGACTAACCTATTAACCAGAGGCCCAGCCAGAATTGTTGTTTTTTTTGCCTATTTTAGGGTTTCCCAGAAAAAGAATATCAAATGGACATGATCCAGAGGACTTGGACCCTACGTCAAGCAATCAACGAGGAAGGCACGAGGTAGGGGGCGCGCCTCCCCCCCCCCCAGGCGCGCCCTCTACCCTCGTGGGGGCCATGTTGCTCCACCGACGTACTCCTTCCTCCTATATATACCTACATACCCCCAAACTACCAGATACGGAACCAAAACCCTAATTCCACTGCCGTAACTTTCTGTATCCATGAGATCCCATCTTGGGGCCTTTTCCGGAGCTCCGTCGGAGGGGGTATCGATCATGGAGGGCTTCTACATCAACACCATAGCCTCTCCGATGAAGTGTGAGTAGTTTACTTCAGACCTACGGGTCCATAGTTATTAGCTAGATGGCTTCTTCTCTCTTTTTGGATCTCAATACAAAGTTCTCCCCCTCTCTTGTGGAGATCTATTCAATGTAATCTTCTTTTGTGGTGTGTTTGTTGAGATCGATGAATTGTGGGTTTATGATCAAGTTTATCTATGAACAATATTTGAATCTTCTCTGAATTATTTTATGTATGATTGGCTATCTTTGCAAGTCTCTTCGAATTATCAATTTGGTTTGGCCTACTAGATTGACCTTTCTTGCAATGGGAGAAGTGCTTAGCTTTGGGTTCAATCTTGCGGTGTCCTTTCCCAGTGACAGTAGGGGCAGCAAGGCACGTATTGTATTGTTGCCATCGAGGATAACAAGATGGGGTTTATATCATATTTCATGAGTTTATCCCTCTACACCATGTCATCTTGCTTAAAGTGTTACTCTATTCTCTTGAACTTAATACTCTAGATGCATGCTGGATAGTGGTCGATGTGTGGAGTAATAGTAGTAGATGCAGGCAGGAGTCGGTCTACTTGTCTTGGACGTGATGCCTATATACATGATCATACCGAGATATTCTCATAACTATGCTCAATTCTGTCAATTGCTCAACAGTAATTTGTTCACCCACCGTAATACTTATGCTCTCGAGAGAAGCCTCTAGTGAAACCTATGGCCCCTGGGTCTATTTTCCGTGATATTAATCTTCCAATACTTAGTTATTTCCTTTGCCACTTATTTTACTTGCATCTTTATTTCTCTTTATCATAAAAATACCGAAAATATTATCTTATCATATCTATTAGATCTCACTCTCGTAGGTGACCATGAAGGGATTGACAACCCCTTTATCGCGTTGGTTGCGAGGAGTTTATTTGTTTGTGTAGGTGTGAAGGACTCGTGTGTGGCCTCCTACTGGATTGATACCTTGGTTCTCCAAAATTGAGGGAAATACTTATGCTGCTCTACTGCATCACCCTTTCCTCTTCAAGGGAACGTAGTGCTCAAGAGGTAACACGCGTCCGCCCAGGCTTTCGGACGCCAGAAGGAGTGCACCGCCTCCGGTGAGGCAGCAATAACGCACCGCACGCCGGAGGCTGGTTTGATGGCGTCGTCGTTCCTCTGTTGGGAGCATCGTGTGTGGAGACGTGGCCTGGAGGTACCGTGTTGTGCTTCTTCGGTGCTCGCTGTTGGTTTGAGTAGATCTTCTTTGACTCTATGTACGCCGGCGCCGGTGAGTCCAAGATGATGGTTGTCTCAGGACCGACCGAGTCCCGCCACCCACTCGCCATCTCGTTTTAGGCATTCATGGGTGGTTGGTGCATCGGCTAGGGGAGTCCGGTGGTAGTTGTTGAGTAACATGATTGTATTAGGAAACATAGAAATGACTAGAAATATTCTGGCTTACCTTGTACTCTAAGTAGATCATGTACTCCTATATATATGCCCATGAGGCTCAAGCTATACAACGAACTATTCCACCAACCCTCTCTCCCTTCTAACATGATATCAGCCTAATCATGATCCAAACTCTAGCCGCCGCCGCCGCTTCCACACCCACGCGCCGCCCCCGGGGCGGTCGGCCTCCATGACCGCCGTCGAGGGCCGCGCTGCCCGTACCTAGGGTTCGTTCGCCGGTCGTGTTGGTCGGCTGCCCTAGAGAGTCTTTTTCCCGAGCACTTGCTTCAGGTTTTTTTGCTCTCTCACCGGTCATTTTGATCGGTGTTTTTCTTTTTGGTTTTCCGATCTAATGTTGATTGGTTTGTGTCGCCCGCCGCCGCTGTCGACCCCCGTGCGTCTCTCTCCAACCCCGGCGCGACCAGCTGGCCTCTCCTCCGACCTGGTTGTGACGCCCCCGATTCAATCGTACACTAATCATACACGCAAACATGTACGATCAAGATCAGGGACTCACGGGAAGATATCACAACACAACTCTACAAATAAAATAAGTCATACAAGCATCATATTACAAGCCAGGGGCCTCGAAGGCTCGAATACAAGAGCTCGATCATAGATGAGTCAGCGGAAGCAACAATATCTGAGTACAGACATAAGTTAAACAAGTTTGCCTTAAGAAGGCTAGAACAAACTGAGATACAGATTGAAAGAGGAGCCGGCCTCCTGCCTGGGATCCACCTAAACTACTCCTGGTCATCGTCAGCGGGCTGCACGTAGTAGTAGGCACCTCCCGAGTAGTAGTAGTCGTCATCAACGGTGGCGTCTGGCTCCTGGACTCCAACGTCTGGTTGCAGCAATCGGATATAGGAAAGGGGAAAAGGGGGAGAAAAGCAACCGTGAGTACTCATCCAAAGTACTCGCAAGCAAGGAGCTACATTACATATGTATGCATTGGTATCAAAAGGATTAAGGGTATCATATGTGGACTGAACTGCAGAATGCCGGAATAAGAGGGGGATAGCTAGTCCTATCGAAGACTATGCTTCTGGTAACCTCCATCTTGCAGCAGAAGGAGAGAGTAGATGGTAAGCTCATCAAGTAACATCGCATAGCATAATCCTAACCGATGATCCTCCCCTCGTCGCCCTGTGAGAGAGCGATCACCGGTTGTATCTGGCACTTGGAAGGGTGTGTTTTATTAAGTATCCGGTTCTACTTGTCATAAGGTCAAGTTACAACTCCAAGTCGTCCTGTTACCGAAGATCACGGTTATTCGAATAGATTAACTTCCCTGCAGGGGTGCACCACATAACCCAACACGCTCGATCCCATTTGGCCGGACACACTTTCCTGAGTCATGCCCGGCCTCGGAAGATCAACACGTCGCAGCCCTACCTAGGCACAACACAGAGGTCAGCACGCCGGTCTAAATCCTATGGCGCAGGGGTCTAGGCACATCGCCCATTGCACACCTACACGTTGCGTACGCGGCCGGTGAGCAGACCTAGCCTCCCTTATACAAGAGTAGGTGTTCCAGTCCAACCCAGCGCGCGCCGCTCAGTCGCTGACGTCACGAAGGCTTCGTCTGATACCATGACGTCGAGTGCCCATAACTGTCCCCGCGTAGATGGTTAGTGCGTATAGGCCAGTAGCTAGACTCAAATCAAATACCAAGATCTCGTTAAGCGTGTTAAGTATCCACGAACGCCGACCAGGGCCAGGCCCACCTCTCTCCTAGGTGGTCTCAACTTGCCCTGTCGCTCCGCCACAAAGTAACAGTCGGGGGCCGTCGGGAACCCAGGCCCACCTCTATCGGGATGGAGCCACCTGCCCCTTCAGCCCCCATCTCCGAACAGTATCATAAGTAATGTAACAGTATCAAGTATATAGCATATGCCTGTGATCACCTCCCGAAGTGATCATGGCCCAGTAGTATAGCATGGCAGACGGACAAGAGCATAGGGCCACTGATGGAATACTAGCATCCTATACTAAGCATTTAGGATTGTAGGTAAAGGTAACAACAGTAGTGGCAAAGACAGGCTATGCAGCAGAAATAGGATTAATGGAAAGCAATAACATGCTACACTACTTTAATGCAAGCAGTAGAGAGAAGATTAGGCGATCTCTGGTGATCAAAGGGGGGGGCTTGCCTGGTTGCTCTAGCAAGAGAGAGGGGTCGTCAACACCGTAGTCGTACTGGGTAGCAGCGGCGTCGGTCTCGGTGTCTAGCGAGAGAAGAGGGGGAAGAAACAATAAATATAGTGCAAAAGATGCATAATAATGCTTGACAAGACAAGTAGCGGTGCTAGGGGTGCCCTAACGCGGTATGAGGTGATACCGGTGAAGGGGGGAAACATCCGGGAAAATATCCCCGGTGTTTCGCGTTTTCGGACAGAGGAATCGGAGGGGGAAAGTTGTGTGTTCGCTATGCTAGGGATGCGTGGCGGACGAACGGGCTGCGTATCCGGATTCGTCTCATCGTTCTGAGCAACTTTCATGTACAAAGTTTTTCCATCCGAGTTATCGGTTATTTTATATTATTTTTCAAAGTTTGAATTCATTTTTGAAACAAATGGAATTAATTGAATTAGAAAAGGCAGTTATGACGTCAGCATGACATCAGGGTGATGTCAGCAGTCACCAATTAGTTGACTTGTCAAAGTTACGCATGGGTCTCGCATGTCATAGGCTGTTAGCTAATTAACCAAGTTAGTTAGTTTAGTTAACAGGTTAGTTAATTTAATTAGCTAATTAGGTTAATTAATCAGGGTTAATTAATTAATTAATTAATTTTATTTATTATTATTAATTTATTTATTTTTAATTAATAATTTTTTTATCAAAAATGTTCTGGGGGTGGGGTCCCCTGTCATAGGCCCCAAGGCCTAACGGGCACTGGGAGCAGCCCGAACGGGCGGTGCGGGCGAAGCCGCCGCCTGCCCGGTAGCGGGGCGAGGTCGGAGCGGGGGCCAAGAAGGCGCGGCCGATGTAGCTGGCTGGCGCGGGCGCGGCCAGGGCCATGGTCTGGACCGTGGAGGACGCGAGCGACGGACGGCGCGGCGCAGCGGAGCACGGGGAGGAGCGGCGGAGGTGGGACGACATGGCGGAGGCGGGACGACGCGGCGAGGCGCGAACGGGTGAGGCGCGGCGTGTGCAGTGGGACGGTGAGCTCAGGTTGTCCGGCACGGGCGCAGGAGCAAAGCATCGACCTAGGAGGGAGGCAGCATCAACGGGAGAGTGGGGCGGTGGCAGGGGATGGAGGAACGCCAGGAGCGGGGGGCTAGGACGGCAGCAGCAGGTGCAGCAGCAAGGCAGCTGAGGCGGGGCGAGCACAATGCATCAGCAGCAAGGAGGAGAGGGCGCGGTCGGGAAGGGTGGTTGTGTGAGCCGCGGCGAGCGCACGCCGGCAGGCGCGGGGGGGCGCGGGTCGCGGCATGCACGCGGCCAGGGCGGCGCGGGAAACGGTCAGGGGAAGGCGAACGGGGCTCACCGCGGGCCGTGGGGTCAAGGCAGCGGGGCTCAGGGAGGGAGACGGGGACGACGGCGTTGACGGAGAGGAGAAGGTCCGGCAGGTCGGCCTCGGGCGACGGCGAGGTCGAGATCCGACGAGGGAGTCCGGTGAACGGTGGGGTCCACCAGGCGGCGTCAGGGGCGATGGGCAACGGCGTCAAGTCACGGGGAACGAGCATGCGGGAGGAGGGTATCGAACAGGAGCGCCCCTCCTCCGTGCTTCGGCGTGTGTGTGTGCGTCGTGGGTGGCGGCGCAGGGAGGGAACGGGGGAGAGTGGGGCATCGTGCGAGAGAGAGTGGGTGAGGCCTAGGGTTAGCTGGTGGGGGTGGGCCGGCCTGCCCGGGGTGGTTGTGGCCAGCCGGCTGGACCAAGGCCGAGTTGGCCATGGGGAGTTCTTTTACCTTTTACCTTTTACCTTTTGTTTTGTTTTTATTTATTTCCTTGTTTCTGTTTTCTTTTACTTATTTAATAGTTTATAGTTTTTAGAAAAAGTGAAACTCACCCCTCAATTAGATTTGTAAAATCAACTGTTCTCACAAAAAGTTTGGGACAAAAGTAAAGTACCTTGTATTCTCTATTAACTAAAAAGACATTTAAGCTATTGTCTCGGTCATTGTTTTATTTATTTTAGTGCCTTTAATTATTTTATAATAATGTGGATCCTCCACCATAATTACTTATGATTTATTTGTCACATTGGGAACATTATAGTTTTAACTTTCGAAACCTTTTAGTGTTTGACTTTATTTTAAATTTGAATTTGAATCAGTTTTGAACTAACGCGAGATTGACAACAGTAACCGTGGTGACGTGGCATCGTTAACGTGGGATTACTGTAGCCTAATTATCCGGGCGTCACAATTCTCCTCCACTACAAGAAATCTTGTCCCGAGATTTAAGAGGTAGTGAAAGGGGGAAAGGTTTGGTAACGAATCTAGCGGGTCTTCTCATCCTGGCTTGCTCTTCGCGAAGAGGCCGGTCCAATACATTGATGTCTTCATTTCTCTGCTTCTGGTCATCATGATGAAGTCGGCGTCCTTTCTTCAGGAACTCCATCGTATGTATGAAAGAATAAAGGGTGGGCATTCCGGGAGAACAGACCTCTGCAAGGTCGACTATCTGGTCGATAACATCGGGGAAGGTGGCGGAAAGTAACTCTCGAATTGAAACTTAAGAAGATGTCGAGAGCAAAGTAAGAAGGTGCAAAATAGAAGTTTCAAGCGCATAGGCAATCGTTCGTTGCCTGATTACGAAATGTGAAAGGGGTTCAGAGCAATGGGAAAGTATTGCATCTGATACCAGAATAGATCACTAGGAAGGTGGCCCGTGAATTACATATGAAGCCAAGCGGGTGGAATAACTTTGGAAACAGGGGCGTACAGAAGAGTCAGGTTTCGATCCTGTGGAACTGTGGGTTATGGGCCCACCATGTGGGTTAAAAGTAGGAGGAGCGGTGACATCTTGCATAGTCATGATAGCAAGGCATGTTGGAGGGTAGCCTATCGATTATGTCGGGAACAACGTCGGTACCAAGGGCGAGGGACGAAGAGAACCATTTTCCTGCTCATTGAAACGAGGCGGACCAATAGGCAAGGTTCTCGCCAATCGGTGGTTACCAGAATGTCATCAACAATAGTAACAGGGTCTGGCTGACAGAATTGTACACCGAGGTGTTTATATAAGCAGGAGAATATTACTGCTTAGATCATATAGATCACAAGAAACGTTAAACCAACCAATGGAAAGGAAAATATGGTTATCAGATTAAACAGAACAATGGAAAGGAAAATGTGTTTAAACACACATTTCAGGGGTATACCCTTCCAAAGACAAGCATAGCATGATATCCATGACAGGATAGAAAGTAGAAACCCCTTTAGATAAGAGGAGAGAAATTTCATGACATTACCTTACCGGGTCATATAAAGACCAGTGTTATAACTATTGGAAACACGTCCCAACCATCATATCTGACCGAGATTCAGATATGATCGGTGTCAGGATACCTCAGACTCAGGATGCCTGAGAATAAAAAGGTGTGACACAAATTGATGAGAAGACATCGTAAGATTCTCGGTAAATGAACTATGGAAGCAAGTTCCGAATCATGAGTTCATTATTAAATTAAGGAGAAATGAGGAGGTGGCTGATGAACTCAGCGACAATTCATCGAGATTTCCAAAAGATGGATTTCCACAATTATGTGAACAAGGAGATAGCTTTTTGTCAGATCAAATGATATAATGATGTATGCTCGAGGAAAACATACACGATTAAACATTGGTTGATGGTGCACTCGAAATACGGACTTAGGTAGCATAAACAATGTCAGAATGGCGATTCAATAACCAATGGTCTAAGAATGAAATGTTGACCATTAACTTCAAAGCAATATGGCTGCTAAAAGTTTTTTTAAATTACTATTCCATCTGTTGGTATTCCTGTTAGGAACAACACGGGGACCAAGAAAAGAATGGTGATGGTGAAGTATCACTGATACAAGAATTCTCAAGAGGTGGTGAAATTCTCACAACATCCTTGACAAAAAGGTAGTAATACTTCAAGGTAGAATATAATACGAGCTGGATAGCAAGTTGCATCCATAACATGAACAAGTTAGTGATGAAAGGAAGGTAAAGATGTTGTCGATGGTAACTCAAATTACCATGGGACGAGGATGGCACTTCTCATCATGAATTCAATTGATATCCTGGAAGGGGTCAAAATGTTGATGGTGATCACGACACTCTTGTCGAGGGGTTTCATGAGGATATAATCGATCATCGATGACATCAAGCAAAAGGAAGGGTGAAGCGAAAGTTATCAGAACCATGGGTATGAAACAAACTCGAAATCAAGTTTGCTATTCAAGGAGAAATGATATGACAATGAAGATCGACGTAAGATTAGCTCACTGTCGAAATTTGTTCTCCATGAAGAAGGACCAGGTAGCACAGTTAAAAATTAGCCCAATAATGGTATAGCCGATCAGGCTAGGAATGACTTGAAGCATTATTAAACTCATAAGCAACAAAATTAATAGGGTTATCAAACCGGAATGCGGAATTGGTTCACATATCGGTGTTCTCGGTTGACGACAACCCAGAACCCAGAAAAATTGGAATCTGTGAGAAATAACAGTTAATGAAGAACCCATAGGAAGTTATGCAGTTCCATGACATTATCAAGATATCATAGTGTAATACTCGACAGTAGATCAAAGTAAAGGTTGGACAGGTGCAATGATCTGCACAAGACAAGTACTCAACTTGTCTGATAAATGGTATTAATGAGAAAATATGGTCGGAACCATGATTGCAAAGGACCAAACATAGATACAGGACAAACTTATAACAAGGGGATTGATATCATTTACAAGAAGCTTCGATGATAAGTTTCACATCGGGTCCATGGGCATGAACGCAAAGGCTCAAGGTCGACTCCCACTTCTTCCATGCATAACCTTTCATTTTACTTCTCGCTTTTGATGAAGCTGTAGTGTAGAAATTTTATCTAGCAAAATACCAGAAGAGTATGACTCGTGAAGACTTTCGAGTTCACACATAATAAGGAAGGCATAGGTTCAACCCATCGGGGTATCGTGGAAACATATTCCGCAAGCTTCAATAGTAAACATCACCAGCTCGAAAGTAGAGCATTGTTCAAAAGCAGATGATACAATTTACCAAAGGCATTATATACCCATGGAAGGCTCACAAGGTTATTCAATATGAAGGACACTGTCGGATAAAATCCAACAAAAGGAACCGATAGTCCACAAGGGATCTGATGTGAGCATTGGTACTCAACCAGAGGAAGAAAATGCAAGGAGATCTAATTATAGAAACAACTGACTAATTCAAAGTTCAGATGCAAAGGAATTATGAATTCCAAGACAAGGGATCAGAAGCAATGCTTTGATTAGGGATGGATAAGTTGAATAGCCTTAGGGGTACAATCGAAGGCAATTTGATTGGTCGAGATCCAGCTCATGTTTAAAAAATGACGTCTGAGCCGGAAGGACGAAATGAAGGATCTGATTAAGGATTGTGAGCATTCACAACATATTGATTCAACAGACTCAAACTGATAACGACTAAGGATGCCAATAAGATTACCATACTTATGGGATCAATCATAATGCAAGCGAGTAAGAATTTCGAGAGCAATAGGCTGTTGATGATTTTCAGGAGATCGAATGGTATTTCGAAGACCTTTGTGAAACACCTGAACAACTGGGGATGAGCGGATACTCGGCAAGTGCGAGGAAATATCCGTAGGGGTATTCATGTAACAAGGAGCTGCAAGGCAGTAGGCACAAGGATTCTCGGAACAACGAGTATTTCAGGATAATAACAAGAGCAACTGGGGACTAAGGTAAGAATGGCAAGTGCATGTAGTTATCTATAGGGGTTGACGGTGGAAGGAAATTGCAAACGCAATGAGCACAAGTTCTCGGGATAACATCGGAGAGTATCTTCGGAATCTTCTGGTGTAGCAGGCGTTCATCTGTAATAAGGGGCTCTCCGGGAGAAAGTAGTTATGAGAACCTAGAGTCAAATTTAGTAAAATCATTTAACCCGAATAGAAGAGAGTTCAGAGTCCCAGAGTAAGGATCGAGGAGTAAAGGATCCTAATACCACCCAATGGTGACGTGGGCCCATGGGCTAGACAGCCATGTTAGAAAAACAGTTTTCATCGACTAGACTCAACTTCGGCCAAGGAGTGTGGAAGGGGGATTCCTACAGGCAGTCGGCTCTGATACCAACTTGTGACGCCCCAGATTCAATCGTACACTAATCATACACGCAAACGTGTACGATCAAGATCAGGGACTCACGGGAAGATATCACAACACAACTCTACAAATAAAATAAGTCATACAAGCATCATATTACAAGCCAGGGGCCTCGAAGGCTTGAATACAAGAGCTCGATCATAGATGAGTCAGCGGAAGCAACAATATCTGAGTACATACATAAGTTAAACAAGTTTGCCTTAAGAAGGCTAGAACAAACTGAGATACAGATTGAAAGAGGAGCCGGCCTCCTGCCTGGGATCCACCTAAACTCCTCCTGGTCATCGTCAGCGGGCTGCACGTAGTAGTAGGCACCTCTCGAGTAGTAGTAGTCGTCATCAACGGTGGCGTCTGGCTCCTGGACTCCAACGTCTGGTTGCAGCAATCGGATATAGGAAAGGGGAAAATGGAAGAAAAGCAACCATGAGTACTCATCCAAAGTTCTCGCAAGCAAGGAGCTACACTACATATGTATGCATTGGTATCAAAAGGATTAAGGGTATCATATGTGGACTGAACTGCAGAATGCCGGAATAAGAGGGGGATAGCTAGTCCTATCGAAGACTACGCTTCTGGTAACCTCCATCTTGCAGCAGAAGGAGAGAGTAGATGGTAAGTTCACCAAGTAATATCGCATAGCATAATCCTAACCGATGATCCTCCCCTCGTCGCCCTGTGAGAGAGCGATCACCGGTTGTATCTGGCACTTGGAAGGGTGTGTTTTATTAAGTATCTGGTTCTAGTTGTCATAAGGTCAAGGTACAACTCCAAGTCGTCCTGTTACCGAAGATCACGGCTATTCGAATAGATTAACTTCCCTGCAGGGGTGCACCACATAACCCAACAAGCTCGATCCCATTTTGCCGGACACACTTTCCTGGGTCATGCCCGGCCTCGGAAGATCAACACGTCGCAGCCCTACCTAGGCACAACAGAGAGGTCAGCACGCCGGTCTAAATCCTATGGCGCAGGGGTCTGGGCCCATCGCCCATTGCACACCTACACGTTGTGTACGCGGCCGGTGAGCAGACCTAGCCTCCCTTATACAAGAGTAGGTGTTCCAGTCCAAACCGGCGCGTGTCGCTCAGTCGCTGATGTCACGAAGGCTTCGGCTGATACCACGACGTCGAGTGCCCATAACTGTCCCCGCGTAGATGGTTAGTGCGTATAGGCCAGTAGCCAGACTCAGATCAAATACCAAGATCTCGTTAAGCATGTTAAGTATCCACAAACGCCGACCAGGGCCAGGCCCACCTCTCTCCTAGGTGGTCTCAACCTGCCCTGTCGCTCCACCACAAAGTAACAGTCGGGGGCCGTCGGGAACCCAGGCCCACCTCTACCGGGATGGAGCCACCTGCCCCTTCAGCCCCCATCTACGAACAGTATCATAAGTAATGTAACGGTATCAAGTATATAGCATATGCCCGTAATCACCTCCTGAAGTGATCACGGCCCAGTAGTATAGCATGGCAGACGGACAAGAGCGTAGGGCCATTGATGGAATACTAGCATCCTATACTAAGCATTTATGATTGCAGGTAAAGGTAATAACAGTAGTGGCAAAGACAGGCTATGCAGCAGAAATAGGATTAACGGAAAGCAGTAACATGCTACACTACTTTAAGGCAAGCAGTAGAGAGAAGATTAGGCGATCTCTGGTGATCAAAGGGGGGGCTTGCCTGGTTGCTCTAGTAAGAGAGAGGGGTCGTCAACACCGTAGTCGTACTGGGTAGCAGCGGCGTCGGTCTCGGTGTCTAGCGAGAGAAGAGGGGGAAGAAACAATAAATATAATGCAAAAGATGCATAACAATGCTTGACAAGACAAGTAGCGGTGCTAGGGGTGCCCTAACGCGGTATGAGGTGATACCGGTGAAGGGGGGAAATATCCGGGAAAATATCTCCGGTGTTTCGCGTTTTCGGACAGAGGAATCGGAGGGGAAAAGTTGCGTGTTTGCTATGCTAGGGATGTGTGGTGGACGAACGGGCTGCGTATCCGGATCCGTCTCATCGTTCTGAGCAACTTTCATGTACAAAGTTTTTTCATCCGAGTTATCGTTTATTTTATATTATTTTTCAAAGTTTTAATTCATTTTTGAAACAAACAGAATTAATTGAATTAGAAAAGGCAATTATGACGTCAGCATGAGATCAGGGTGATGTCAGCAGTCAACAATTAGTTGACTTGTCAAACTTACGCATGGGTCCCGCATGTCATAGGCTGTTAGCTAATTAACCAAGTTAGTTAGTTTAGTTAACAGGTTAGTTAATTTAATTAGCTGATTGGGTTAATTAATCAGGGTTAGTTATTTAATTAATTAATTTTAATTATTATTATTAGTTTACTTATTTTTAATTAATAATTTTTTATCAAAAACGTTCTGGGGGTGGGGTCCCCTGTCATAGGCCCCAAGGCCTAACGGGCGCTGGGAGCAGCCCGAACGGGCGGTGCGGGCGAAGCCGCCGCCTGCCCGGTAGCAGGGCGAGGTCGGAGCGGGGGCCAAGCAGGCGCGGCCGATGTAGCTGGCTGGCGCGGGAGCGGCCGGGGCCGTGGTCTGGACCGTGGAGGACGCAGGCGACGGACGGCGCGGCACAGCGGAGCACGGGGTGGAGCGGCGGAGGCGGGACGACGCGGCGGAGGCGGGACGACGCGGCGGAGGCGGGACGACGTGGCGAGGCGCGAACGGGTGAGGCGCGGCGTGTGCAGCGGGACGGTGAGCTCGGGTTGTCCGGCACGGGCGCAGGAGCAGAGCACCGACCTAGGAGGGAGGCAGCATCAACAGGAGAGTGGGGGCGGCGGCAGGGGATGGAGGAACGCCGGGAGCGGGGGGCTAGGACGGCAGCAGCAGGTGCAGCAGCAAGGCAACTGAGGCGGGCCGAGCACAACGCATCAGCAGCAAGGAGGAGAGGGCGCGGTCGGGAAGGGTGGTTGTGCGGGCCGCGGTGAGCGCACGCCGGCAGGC
>NC_041382.1:570408504-570424269 GCF_002162155.2 Triticum dicoccoides
TGGGGTTAAGGCAGCGGGGCTCAGGGAAGGAGACGGGGACGACGGCGTTGACGGAGAGGAGAAGGTCCGGCAGGTCGGCCTCGGGCGACGGCGAGGTCGAGATCCGGCGAGGGAGTCCGGTGAACGGTGGGGTCCATCAGGCGGCGTCAGGGGCGATGGGCAACGGCGTCAAGTCGCGGGGAACGAGCATGCAGGAGGAGGGGATCGAACAGGAGCGCCCCTCCTCCGTGCTTCGACGTGTGTGTGCGTCGTGGGTGGCGACGCAGGGAGGGAACGGGGGAGAGTGGGGGATCATGCGGGAGAGAATGGGTGAGGCCTAGGGTTAGCTGGTGGGGGTGGGCCGGCCTGCCCGGGGTGGTTGTGGCCAGCCGGCTGGACCAAGGCCCAGTTGTCCATGGGGAGTTCTTTTACCTTTTACCTTTTGTTTTGTTTTACTTTTGTTTTTATTTATTTCCTTGCTTCTGTTTTCTTTTACTTATTTAATAGTTTATAGGTTTTAGAAAAGTGAAACTCACCCCTCAATTAGATTTGTAAAATCAACTGTTCTCACAAAAAGTTTGGGACAAAAGTAAAGTACCTTGTATTCTCTATTAACTAAAAAGACATTTAAGTTATTGTCTCGGTCACTGTTTTATTTATTTTAGTGCCTTTAATTATTTTATAATAATGTGGATCCTCCACCATAATTACTTATGATTTATTTGTCACGTTGGGAACATTATAGTTTTAACTTTCTAAAACTTTTAGTGTTTGACTTTATTTTAAATTTGAATTTGAATCGGTTTTGAACTAACGTGAGATTAACAATAGTAACCGTGGTGACGTGGCATCGTTAACGTGAGATTACTGTAGCCTAATTATCCGGGCGTCACACTGGTGGACACGCACGCCGAGGCGTCCCGTCAGGGCCAGCCGTCGTCTGTGAATCGGTCTGTCCGTCGCCCTGTGCCGGCCGTCACCGCCCTGCTCCGACCGGCACACCTGCATCGCCCCGCCCAGTCAGCCTCATGCCATGCAACGACCAATCATAGTCGTCGTTTGCGCGTCGGCCCGTCCATCGATCCACGTCACCCGTTTCCGCCGTGTTCGCACGGCGGCCCTGCGGTCTACCTCGCTGGCCTCGTTTCCGGCTGCTATGTTGGTCGCTCGGGCCTAGCTGCCCGGACGCCGACACTGCTTTGGCAGCCCGGGTGCCGGTGCTGACACACTCGTGCGTCCGACGTCCCACGCCGTCCATCATCGTCGGCTTCATATCGGACTCCGCCGCCACCACGCCTCCATCGAGCGGCGTCCCCGACCTCGCACGCGATCGACTTGATCACCTGCTCGCTTCCGCGATCCGCCTCATCTACGCCGTGCGACCGACCTGGCCCGTCGCGCGGTTACGTGTGCCTCCACATGTCCCATGAAGATCGTCCCCGAGTTCAGCGCACCCCTCCACCGATCGAGCAACGGGCTGCCACTGCGTCGCCCCATCGGGCCGCAGCGCTGCCGCCCTGTGGTTCTCCTCATGGCTGCATCGACTCGCGCGTCGCCGCTGCGTCGCCCCTACGGGTCGTAGTGCCGCGAAACGCGGTCCTAGCCGCCGCCCTGAGGCCGTCCCCGCGGTTTGCACCGACCCACGCTCCGCCGCTGCACCGCCCGTTCGGGCTGCAGCGTCGTAGCCCGCGGTCCCCGCCGCCGCCCCGAGGTCTTCCCGCCGTCGTCGCCCCTTCGGGCCCTAGAGCCACGGCCCGCGATCCACTTCGCCGTTCCCGCGCGTCGACTTCCCGTGGTATGCGTCACGCCGTCTTTCTTTGGCGCGGGAATGCCATCGTCTGCGCCGGTCTTCGTCACGTTGTTGGGTTCTCCTCGCCTACTTCGAGCACCGTCGCCGCCGCCGCTGCTACCCCCGTAGCCGACGCCGCCGCCCGTCCACCTCCCTTCGTCTTCGTCCAGCACCAGCCCGTCGCCAGCATCGCCGTCATCTACCCCAACCACTTCGTCTACTCCGACCACCGTTGGTGGCATCGGCCCCGCACCGATGGACGCCGCAATCGTCGTCGAGTTCTTCTCTGTTGGCCTCTCCAATTTCTTCGACATGGCGTACAGCTCGTGCAGGTCCCAGTCTCCGCGTGCCCGGTGTTGGCAACACCGCCGCGTGCCTTCGTCCACGACGTGTCCCCGGGCCTGGCAAGCCTGGTGCGGCGCTCCGTCAACTTCGTCTTCGTTCGTCTATGCATGCCTGGTGCTGGCAACACCAGTGTGTGCTTTCGTCTATGATGTGTCCCCGGGCTTGGCAAACCCGCCGCGACGCGTCGTCAACAACATCTCCTTTCTGGCGCACCTCTACTTCGACCACTGCGCCCTTGCTAACTCGGCATCCCCTTGCGCCCGCGGCTCCATGGCGACTTCCTCGACACCGGCTACCCCGACTCGACATCGACCACGACATTCTTTGCACGGCTACCTCGACCACGGCTACACCACCCTACGCTCTCGGCTACCTCGACAACGACACAAAGGGATACCACTTTACTTGAGCAACCTCGTCGGTTGACACTCCAGCCATGACTCCGCGATGCGCCGACCGTTATGACTGTGGGGGGTGTCCGTCGGTTTGCCTTCGGATTCTTCTCCAGTCTCACCGTCTGCGTCGCTCCCGTTGTGACTGCGGGGGGATGTTGAGTAACGTGATTGTATTAGGAAACATAGGTTAGACTAGGAATATTCTGGCTTGCCTTGTATTCCAAGTAGATCATGTACTCCTATATATATGCCCATGAGGCTCAAGCAATACAATGAACTATTCCATCAATCCTCTCTCTCCCTTCTAACAGTAGTTGTTGCTCTTCGAGGTGACCGGTGTTGGTTGAGACGCGGCTTTGTTGTTCTACTTAGGCCAAGTTCCTTTGCGTTGTGTTTGTAATGTGTGTGGTGGCTTTTCTTCGGATTTGCTCGGATGTGGAGTTTGTACTACACTTGTTGTCCGAGGCAGAGTTTCGGGCAGTGGCTAACGCCGTTGCCGAATGCTCTTGGCTTCATCAGCTGCTCCAGGAGTTGCTTTGTGCTGTTCACAAGGCCACACTCGTCTACTGCGACAACATCTCCGCCAACCCGGTACATTATCGACGAACGAAGCACATTGAGCTCGACATACACTTTGTTCGTGAGCAGGTGGCCCTTGGGCGCATCCGGGTCCTCCACGTCCCGACGGCGCAACAGTTTGCCGATGTTATGACAAAAGGACTGCCTACTTCTGTTTTCGAGGAGTTCCGGTCCAGTCTTTGCGTCTCCGGCGACGCTTCGACTGCGGGGGTGGGGGGGTGGGGGGTGTTGAATATATGGTTTGTGCATGTATATTGTATAGTCCAGCCCACCTCCTAGTCATTGTATAGTTGAGGTTGTGGCCCACCTTGTACTCCATATATACGTGCACTATGCACCGATCAATACATCGAGTTGCATTGCCAAAATATTCGTTTCCAACACGACCGAGTCCCGCCACCCACTCACCATCTCCTTTTAGTTATTCATGGGTGGTTGGTGCGTCGGCTAGGGGAGTCCGGTGGTAGTTGTTGCTCTTCGAGGTGACCGGTGTTGGTTGAGACGTGGCTTTGTTGTTCTACTTAGGCCAAGTTCCTTTGCGTTGTGCTTGTAATGTGTGTGGTGGCTTTTCTTCGAATTTGCTCGGGTGTGGAGTTTGTACTACACTTGTTGTTCGCGGCGAGTGGTATGCTTTTGTAATTGTCTTCTGTCTTCTATAAAAATATGATACGCTATTGGCGTACTCTAAAAAAAACCTGAAGGACCAAATGAGATGGTAGTTGGGGTCAACCTGCTCGTTGTCTGAGAGAAGAGAGCAGAGAGTAGGCATTCCTGGAAGAGAATGGCAAGCCGTACATGAAGAACCGAGCTTCATCATTGTCGTTGTAGACAAAATCCTGCAACAAAGACAACACATCATCGAGCTCAACAGAACCAACTTATTTGTGATGTGGAATGTTTATCTTGAGATGACTGGTCTTACTATGAGAGAAGCAGCTTTGAGAACCAACTTATTTGAGTTTATCCCAACATATGCAACAGAACCAGCTTTGAGTTTTGAGCACAATTTAGTGAAGGCTGTTCTGCATGGGAAAACAGGGCAAGGACATGATAACAAGAACACTGCTCAAACGAGTTACCATCGGCAGAAAAATAGAATTTCACACAATTAAACTAATCAAGCACAGTACTATACGGCCTGCTGTGACCAAAACTGGCACTCGATCTAGTTTTCAGATTAGCACAAGTTATTATTTCAGACGCAAGGTGCAGACCTTCACAGCTCAGCACCAAAGTCCTATGCGCGCATGTAACCCGATACAATTTCTCTCTCTACCTGCGCGTTTGACTGCACCTTGAGCAGCAGCAGCAGCAGCAGCAGCAGCAGCCTAGATGCTAGTAGTACTGCAAAGGGACCATACTCCTAGCTAGACCCAGCCCCTTGCTGATAAAAGTCATTCATACAGTTCAAATAGTATGAGTATACATACAAGTACAAGCAGCCGGGTCTGCAGTAAAAACAGAGATCAAGCCAGTAGTAAATATATACTGCTAGTGGTGTTTTTGAGTACAGTAGTAATTAAAAAAGGCCAAAGCAAGAAAACAAAAGGCAACCTTATTTTTCCTTTCCCTCCCGCATTGCAAAGATCCTTCCTGCCCTTGCTCCCACTACTATATAGCCTCCCCCTCACCTTCCATTCCAGAGAGAGAGAGAAGCAGAGGGCGAGCAAGTGAATGATAGCTAGACAGAGAGGCAAGGCATGGCAGGCTCCATGCAGCTTGTGAGATGTAACTAGGTAGGGTGGGGCGGCGGCGGTGGTGGTGTGGTGGTACGAGCATGATGGTGGGGGTGGGCGATCTTGTGCTGGCTGCTCCGGCGATCCTGCTCGCCTTGCTCCTGACTCTGGTGCTGAGCCACTTCCTGCCTTTGCTCCTCAACCCCAAGGCTCCGAGGGGCAGCTTTGGATGGCCCCTTGTTGGCGAGACCCTCAGGTTCCTCACCCCTCACGCCTCCAACACGCTGGGTAGCTTCCTGGAGGATCACTGCTCCAGGTACTTTTATTTTCTTCTTCTTTTTTGTTATCATTCACCACAGCCACACCACACCTCAAGATTTCTCCACGATGCAATCAAGCACGTAGTATTGTTTATCATTTACTCATGTGGCAGCAAAAGATGATGCATGTCGTGCATGTTGTCCTGACTCAGCACCTTTATCTTCCTGTCTTTGCTCCAAGGCTGTGATATATTTGAATTTCTACAGGTTTTGTGCACAGAACCTGTTTCTGAAAAAGTTTTACCTATTGTTTTGTGGGGGAGAGAGGATGGAAAGATCTCATAAGACCCCCTATCAAATGATGGCAACTTAACAACATGAAAAAAGATCTAACATTGCAGTTGATGTGATGATGATGCAGGTATGGGAGGGTGTTCAAGTCCCATCTGTTCTGCACCCCCACCGTAGTGTCCTGTGACCAGGAGCTGAACCACTTCATCCTGCAGAATGAGGAGAGGTTGTTCCAGTGCAGCTACCCCAGGCCAATTCATGGCATACTGGGCAAGTCCTCCATGCTGGTGGTCCTCGGGGAGGACCACAAGCGGCTCAGGAACCTTGCTCTGGCCCTCGTCACCTCCACCAAGCTCAAGCCAAGCTACCTTGGCGACATTGAGAGGATTGCGCTGCACATAGTCGGGTCATGGCACGGCAAGGGCGGCAGCATCACCTTCTGCGAGGAGGCAAGAAAGGTTGGTCTCCCCGTGCATGCACTAACTACAACCAAAGCTGGCTAGGCATGCATCAGTAGGGACATGATCCCGTCAAACATGGACGAAAAACTCTGCACATGTTACCTATGGCTACATCATCATGCTGTTACTTGCTGATGCATCATCACATATTTTTTCAAACGCTGGCTTTGACTTACCAGGGTCATTCTTCTCCGTATTTTGACTCTCTTTTTCTGACTTTTTTTTTCCTTTGGCACAGTTTGCGTTCAGTGTGATAGTGAAGCAGGTGCTGGGGCTGTCGCCAGAGGAGCCTGTCACTGCCATGATACTGGAGGACTTCCTCACCTTCATGAAGGGCCTCATCTCTTTCCCTCTCCGCATCCCAGGGACCCCATATGCCAAAGCTGTCCAGGTAACTAAGTAAACAACTCTGGAATACCACCTTCTTAAACTGTCAAAGTTTCCAGCACTTCTTATCTACTTCACCACGCATCAGGCTCATGAAACTCTGGTATATATTGTTCTAACACTGACTGAGGTTCTTGGGTATGCCGATCATTCCTCACAGGCCAGAGAGAGGATATCAAGCACTGTGAAGGGCATTATCGAGGAGAGGAGGAAGGCTGACTGCTGCAAGAGGGATGATTTCCTCAACGTGCTCCTGTCAACCGATGAACTCTCTGACGAGGAGAAAGTGAGCTTTGTGCTGGACTCCCTGCTAGGAGGATACGAGACCACCTCACTCATGATCTCCATGGTCGTCTACTTCCTTGGGCAGTCAGCTCAAGATCTGGACCTAGTGAAGGTACATACATACCTGATCAAGCTTAAGCCACAGGTGACTGGTGGTTGCGTGCATGTGTCACTTATTATATATGAACATGCTGTGCATGCAGAGGGAGCATCAAGGCATAAGATCTACCAAAGCAAAGGAGGAGTGCTTGAGCTCTGAGGACTACAAGAAGATGGAATATACCCAACATGTAAGTAAGATGATGATCATTCAGTACACGCTTTAGGATATGTAGCCGGTTGGTAAGCAGGGATCCTTTTTTCTTTCTATTATCAGACATCCACCAAATATGTGACCCTTCAGAATTTATGTTTTTTCTGTCCGTATGCCTGCCTATATCTGGAATTTTGACTAGAGCAAACAACACTTTGCAAGAACAGTGCAAATGGGGAAGGAAGGGTCTCTTAATTTGTTCTGTAATAATTGGAATGGTTCAATGATACATACATACATGCGTGGATGTCCTTTCAGGTTATCAATGAGGCGCTGAGATGTGGAAACATTGTCAAGTTTGTCCACAGGAAGGCCCTCAAAGATGTCAGATACAAAGGTAATTAACCCTGCTAGTACTTGGGGCTTTCCCAGCAGATCCCATTGTGCTCATCACATGATAATGGATCAGGCAAAGGGGGCGGTTGGGCCTTTATTGCTGATTTGTGAGCATTGTTATTCCTAAACACCTAGCTTTTGATAGAAGATGCTCAAAAGCAAGTGGACCTCTTCTTTTGCTCTGTTGCAGAGTATCTGATTCCATCTGGCTGGAAGGTCCTACCTGTTTTCAGTGCTGTTCATTTGAACCCCTCGCTTCATGGAAATGCCCAACAGTTTCAGCCTTGCAGATGGGAGGTATATCTGATTTCCATACCATGTGCACGGGCATCTATATTTGTAGTCAAGTAATGAATACATCTTAGTTTATGCAGATTAGCTTTAATATAATACGCTTGTTTAGGGAAGCCTAACTTTGACATAATATGCTTTTTATGAACTATTTTATACAATGAAAAGGTGAGAACAAATCAGAAGAGCTTATCTGTAGCTTTGAGAGAATCTTCTTTAAGGTTGCTCTGTTAACTAATTGATGCCTTTAATTAGTGAGTGTCCAACTAACCCATGCCATAATAATTACTTGCAACTATCCTGGTATCTTCAGATGCCAAGCAGGCTTTGGCTGAGGGCCTAGTGCCTTCTGTACATGGTCCTAACCATGATTCCTCACTCAAAGCCAGCATCCTTGGCTTTGCTTCTTCATTTTCTTAACTCCCTTGATGAAGCTAGCTCATATGCATGACTTGTACAATTGATTGATGCAACAGGGCCCAAGCCAAGGTACAAGCAAGAAGTTTACACCATTCGGCGGTGGCACCAGGCTCTGCCCTGGATCAGAGCTTGCCAAAGTAGAGGCTGCTTTCTTCCTCCATCACCTTGTGCTCAATTTCAGGTAAAACATTTCTCCTAGCCGATTAAGAGATACACATGTAGCAACTAACGCAGCAAGAGCAACAAATCGGAGAAACGAAGAACCTAAATATTTTCTAAGGATAAATCAACTTAAGAATGAAATTAACCAGAGGAAATATGAATAGCATGACCACAGATTGATGCAGTCTCATACTAGTGGAGATGCTCTGCAAACATGGCAGCATGGAGTATCCAATAAGTATGGCATGCAAGTTGAGTGGTACCAAATCTGGTCCATAGATATCTGCAGTTATCAGATTGTGACAGAAGAAAATGCATCTCCCTCTACTTTTTTTCAGAGCAAGGAGATAAGTGCTTACTGAATCTCTATAGTTACTGATCATGGTATAATTTGGCACCCTGCAGATGGAAAATCGATGGCGATGACATTCCAATGGCATACCCGTACGTGGAGTTCCCGAGAGGCCTGCCGATAGAAATCGAGCCGATTTGCTCTGAATCTTGACTGGGTTCTTGCAGCTGCAAACATGGCGGTGAGTGAAAAAAGAGATTGCAAGCAGTGAAGCGAAGAAGCACCGATGACTAGCTTAGCTTAGCTAGTTCCTGGAATGGGGTAGCTGAGGAGGTTGTGATCTCCTCTGTACATGGTGTACATATATTTTGTCCATTGTGATTACTTGAGGTGGTTGGGTCACCCTGTTACATCCTCCACTGTCTGGACTACTATCCTATAGAAAAAAAATGGGCTCCTGGTGTTTACATTTACTTCTGAAATTCGTTATGGGGAGATATGTATGAACCGGACCTCACTGAAACTTCGAAACAACGTTCTTATCCTTGCCAAACAGACCATGTAAGTCCCAA
Source organism: Triticum dicoccoides (assembly GCF_002162155.2). Classification (NCBI taxonomy): domain Eukaryota; kingdom Viridiplantae; phylum Streptophyta; class Magnoliopsida; order Poales; family Poaceae; genus Triticum; species Triticum dicoccoides. Next base: position 570,417,338 of record NC_041382.1, read on the forward strand.
AAAATAAAGACCATGTAAGAGAACATTGGGAATTTGGCATAAGCACACCAGTCAGCAGAGAGTGAAGTTATTGTTTAACCTTTAGTGTTTACAAAGATTCATGTAAATCAGTATGGGGAGATTCTACAAGGGACATTTGGATAGAACGAACAAGTCCTTCAGAATTCAGTTGAAACTCCCATGCTCAAATGGATAATGAGAGGAGATCAATGAACAGAGGCTTTGTTCAGGAGTTTAGAGAATGATTGCAAAAAAACTGTGGCCCATACAGGTCTCGAACCTGTGACCTTCGCGTTATTAGCACGACGCTCTAACCAGCTGAGCTAATAGGCCTTGTGTGTTAACTGAGCGAGTAAAGCACTTATATATGAATCATATATTTTCGTAAGTTCCAGAATCAGTCAAAGCGTATGACCTCTCTTATTTTTTTTCTCCAGTTCCAAATCAGTCAGGGCGTATGTTGGAGAAAATATGACGTACTGGCAGACGACAATACGCTCGACTCTAAGGGCATGTACAATGGTGGCATATGGATACATATGCCTCATTGAAAAAAAGTAGCTTGAGGCAACTATACTGATTTTCTCTCCCCAATACAAACTACTACTAATGGGTCTCATCAAGAAATAGAAAGTAGAAACTCTAATACATATGCATCTCTACTCTTTACTTCAACTTTTTCAGTTTTTTACATCAGATTACACATTTCTTTCCAAGCACCTGCCTTGAGGATCCCGCTTCTCTATCCGAATCTATTTTCCTGACATCCGATCCTACATGACACATAGGGCATCACCATGAGGCTATGCATTGGCCATGCCCTAATGACTTGCAACGCAAAGTGTCTTTCTATCAAAGATTGATAGACAATGCTTTAGTGACATGAAGTCAGCGAAAGTACTCTTGAGCTCATTTAAAATCAAATCAAAAAGATCTGAATTTTAGTGACAAACATTGATAGAAGTTTTCAACGCTTGCAAAATTTCATCATGCAACGACATTTGTAGAGCTGTGGCAAGAAAAAAATCATCACTCCAAAATGCTTTTGAAAATGACATTTTTGGAGCATCGATTTTGTTTTTTTAGCCACAGCTTCTACAAATGTCATTTCATGATGAAATTTTGCAAGCGTTGAAAACTTTTGTCAATGTTTGTCATAAAAAATTTCAGAATTTTTTGAATTTTTCTTTCATTTTTTTCGATTTTACTGTTCACCCGAGCTCATATGAGCTCGGGCTAAGAAAATCCATGTCCGTCAGATGCTAGTTGAAATTTGAAAACAAGATTTGGTCGGAAGTAAGATTGCCATTTGCCCTCGAGCCTCTAAACACCATTTCATGCCCACTAAAAATATTCAGGAGAATTCTTACTTACAACAGAACTACAACAACTTTGCAGACATACACACAAACACGCAAACTCACTGATGCCTTATTGAAGAACAGAAACAACTAGTAGATTAAAAGAAAATAATTTTGACTGTCATCCAGAGAGGGATAGATCAGCTTACTACTTCCTGGCACCGCAGAACTTGGGGCCTTAACCTTAGGGCTTTAGGAAATCAGGCTGGTCTGTGACTGATCTAACCCATGCCCATTTGTGATCATTCACATCCACCGGGTTCTTGGCCACGGCAATATCTTCCAGTGGTATGTAGCTGTAATTCCCATTTATCGGGCCAGGTACGAAGCCAGTAAACCCAGCCATTATCCCATGGATGGCTGAATGCGCCAACAGGGTACAGTATAGATTATCAGTAGCATTTGCTGGGACTGCTCGAATCATGTAAGTAGGATCGATATACTTCACAGTGAACAACTCAGTGGGGTGCTCTCTCTTCCACCATCTGCCCAGCTCAGATTTCAGCCAGGGGCCAACGTCAAGGAACAGCATGTTGCCAGACTCATCCTGCTCTCGCTTCTGATCATCGGTCCGGGGAATCAACTCCTGCCCAGCGCCTTCAGCAACGACGACGACAGCATGTCCCTTCTTCTTTATCCTTTCGTACAGGAACTCGAACAGGCCTCCCTTCCCTTCAACGTGGAAATCAATCTCAGGAATCAAACAGCAGTCAACATCTCGGCTGCTCAGGGTGGCATGAAGAGCAATGTGGCCCGTGCTCCTGCCCATAAGCTTGACAAGACCGATGCCATTCACAGCGCTCACAGCCTCCACATGTGCCGCATCGATCGCCTGCTGAGCAATCTCCACTGCAGTTTGAAACCCAAATGACCTGTCTATGATGCCGATGTCGTTGTCCACGGTCTTGGGAATCCCTGTAATGGAGATCCTCAAACCGCGCCGTTTAAACTCTTCGAATATCGCCACTGCTCCTCTCATGGTTCCATCCCCGCCAATCGCATACACCTGTGAAATGTCATAAAAGGGATGTTCAGATAGGATAGTAAGATCAAGGCCTGAAGAACAGGAACAATTGGCATGTGAACCAGCACATGTAACATTGTATACTTAATTTTTTTTGACAATAAAAATAGGTAGTAACTACACCAAAATCTTGATCCTAACTAAGGCCAACTCTAACCGATCCCCTATCCAGCTATAAGGGACGATAAATTCGGTTTTCCTCCTCTATGCCGCACCTAGCCGATCCCCTAAACCAAATAGAGGAGGGTATTCTTCCACGGAAAGAAAGAGGGCCCTTTGGCTAGGGTTTCTTGTGCCTCCCGCCGGTGCCGCCGCCGGTCTACCTCGTCTCATGTGGTCTTAGGGCCATGGAGGCGTGGTGGATCCCGGCCCTTACCGGCGGAAGGGCTTCGTTTTTTCATGCTCTTTTGAGTTTTGTTAGGGTTTTTGTCCTGCTCAGAGGGGCGAGGCGGCGGCGGCTCTCTGAAGATGGAATAAGGTTCTCCCCGCCTTGTCCCCGTTCTGGTGGTGTTTCTAGCATCGTTAGAGGGCGTGTGGAGGTTTGTCTCCGGCAGAATTTGCGGGATTCGGTCGGCGTTTGTCTTTGGTGGATCCACGTGGATCTTGTCTTCGTTCGTCTGTGTTCCTGTGTCTACAGGCTGGATCCTTCCGATCTACGCTTCTCTTCATCGACGGCGGTTGCTGCGCATTGGTCCTATGGGGCCTTAGCACGACGACTTCCCGACTGTCTACTACAACAAGGTTTGTCCGGCTCCGATCAGCGAGGGGTGAAGACGGCGGCGCGCCTTCGGCTCGCTCCAGTGCTAGTAGTCGTCGCTAGGTGGTCTATTGACCTAGATGTATTTTTTACTTCTGGTGTTCTTTGTACTACCTTGACAGTTGATGAATAGATTGGAAGTTATTCTCGCAAAAAAAAAATCCTCCGGCGCCTATTCAATCCCTAAATATACTCTGTCTGGAGGCGGGCAAGGGTAAATTTTCTTCACACAAAGGCCTCCTTTTGGCCGGCCGGCGACTCACGTGAAGCTCCCTTGTCGACGGCGGCGACCTCCGGGCTCGCCGGTGACCCCTACCCGTACTACTACGGGTATGGCCACTGTGTGCTGCTGCTGCTGCTGCTCGCCGCTGCTCCTCCCCGCTGTGTGCTGCTACTGCTGCTGGCTGCCGCCTGTGCCTGCTGCTGCTTCTCCCCACTGCGTGCTTCTGCTCCTGTCAGCTACTCCTCCCCGCTGCGTGCTTCTGCTGCTGCTGCTGGCCGCTGCTCCTCCCCGCTGCATGATGCTGCTGCTGCTGCTCGCCGCCGTCAGCGTAAGCCTCGATCAGTGCAGGCAGAAGTGCGACGTCCGGCGTGTTTGGCGTGCTCTCCAGCAGTCCAGCATTGCCGGCGTGGTCACCATGGTTGCATAGCAAGTGTTCCACGAAATGTATGAGCCAAATGTAAGTTTACTCAGTTATACACAGGGGATCGGCTAGGTCCGGCCAAAACTCCACTAAAGGTTTACTCCGTCGGATGGGGATCTGTTAGAAATGCCCTAACACGAACAATCATGAGTGTTTTCAGACTTTTCTGTAATACACCATTATCCTTTAAATCGCAACTTTGAACAATTTTAGTGTATTAGAGTAAGGCCAAGCTGATCCCAATCTTCCAAGTGCTTACGCATTCTGTACATCGCCTCGCGGTTTTGCAAGTAATCACTGTCTCTAGTGAAAATCTGAAAGCTGCGTCTGAGTTGCTTTTACCTGCGTATACCCGCGGGCGACGATGCCATCGACGATCTTGTTAAGATCAAAGCCACCACGTGTCGTCTTGAGCGCGGTGCCGCCCTTCTTGTGCCAGTCGTCCACGGAGGCCGGGTCCAGCCGCACGTGGTCGTCGTCAGCGCCGTAGAACCCGCGGTAGCCCGCGGCGACGCCGAAGACGTCGAGGACGCCGTAGAGCTCGTGGAGCCCCACGACGAGCTCCCTCAGCACGGTGTTGAGGCCCGGGCAGAGCCCCCCGCAGGTGACGAGGGCGGCGCGGGCGCGGGCCGGGTCGACGGCGAGGCTTTCGCGCGGGCCCGCGCGGCGGTACGCGACCAGCGGGTTCGGGGTCCCGGAGGCGAGGTCGAAGAAGGCGTGGCGGAGGGAGACGTCCCCCGGGGAGATGTAGAAGGTGGGGGGCGGGTGGAAGTAGGGGTGGCTGGAGATCGGGTTGGGGACCGGGGTGGCGCCGGAGGGCGAGGCCGGGAGCCGCGGCGCGTCGCGGAGGGTGAGCGGCGGGAGGGTCACGGTGGTGTTGGTAGGGGTGGAGGCGGCGTGGTCGCCGGAGTTGGGGACGGTGGGATCCATCTGCACTTGCTGTCGGTCAGGGCGGTGGGAAAGTGGAACTGCGTAGTGGCGGAGTGGTTCGAAGCAGGTGAAAGCTGAAAGGGAGGGGTCTGAGCGACGCGTGGCGGTCTGCTTGGAGCTTCTCGAAGTTGACAGCGGCGCCGTGTCAAGAGGCACCTCATCGGTAGTGACTAGCAAATGGCCAAATGGCAGTCAAGAGAAGGCTAACAAATGGCCACGTAAACAGTATTATAGGAGTAGGAGAGTATTTGGCGAAAGTTATCTTCTGCTCCTCCGCACGAATGAGCTCGGGATGAACAGTAAAATTAAAAAAAAATCCAGAAAAAGACTGAATTTTTTGTCAAACTTTGACAAATGTCTTGAGTGTTTTAAACTTCTAAAAATTTCATCATGAAATGACATTCATGTAAGTCATGGCTAAAAAATCAGCATTCCAAAATGCTTTCAAAAATAGCATTTTTGGAGTATTAATTTTTTTGCAACTTTCACGAATGTGGTTTCATGATAATTTTTGCAAGAACACAAAGTATTTGTCAAGTTTGATACTAAAGAACAGATTTTTTAATTTTATTGTTCACCGGGAAGCATTTGAACTCGAGAGCACATACTTCGCATCGAGTATTAGGTGTCGGTTTAGTTAGACGTCACTCGCCTGAATTTTCAATTTTTTTAGTTGTTTTGGTGGAGAAGTAGGTGACGACGCACAGCATCGAGGCCGTCGCCAACGGCCAAGAACGAGCCACGGCCGGCGGCAGCCGACATATGCGAGTAAGAAATTTGACGATTTGGGTGGGGTGAAGGGCTCGCTAGTTTAGAGGCATGGTCGGGTGGCGGCGCCAACACGGCGATGGATGGCGGTAAGGGTGGGCGGGGCGGCCAGGCTGGCATGGGAGCGCCATCGGCCGTGGACGAGGTGGTTGACTTTTTGGCCGGTGGTTCATGGGTGGTCGGGGAAGAAGATGAATACTAGGTTGAAGAAAGCCATATGACCGTCTATTTTGCATCGGATGGCCCGAAAAAAATCGACTGGCCCAAATTATTTGTCCACTTACCCTAGCCAATCCAATGAGGTGTATAATTTGAGGAGATTTAGTGAGAGCAGAGCACAACATCCTTGTTCATTCAGATGTTAGGACTTAGGATTTTTGCGAACTCACATGTATGCCTCTCTTTTTTTGGCTAGACACATGTACGCCTCTTTTAATTTCCTGATAGTTATATGTTTTAGCAGCGTGGATAGTTACATTTTTACATGTAGCTAGTGACCGGGCATATGGGGTGCATATATTCTTTAGGTGCATTTGGTTTGAGCCTCAACCACCTCCATCATTTCCTTTTAGATGATCAAAGGAAGGAGATGCACAAATGAAGACAGAATTTGGACATAAGAGAGGTGAGGAAGTAATAACCGTTCGAACACAAGAACATAGTCAATATAATTAATATGTATGACAACATATGTTTGATAATAAAAAAAATATTTTTTAGCTTACATTTAACTCTACAAGTAATACAGTTGAACGTGTCAATAATTTCATCAGATGTGACTTTTGGCCCTATCATCTTTAAAAAAACCATAAACATAGAGTAAAATAGATTTTTAAATTGTAATCTTACCGCATCTAATTATTAAATTAAACAATTGTCTTTACTCTTATAAAAAACAGAGTTGGTGATGATGGTGTGCCTGTCATCCTGCAATATAGGTCGTCCGATTTATATCTGACGGATAGGAATGAAACTATGGCAATTTTACAAAAAGATACCCACACCTCTTTTCACATTTGCAAAATAAGGCCTTCCTTCGTTCACCATTTTCTCTCACAAGATAAACTACTCATACAAATGCATCTTGATGTTATGTGCAACGCACGGGCAACTTGCTAACAGAGTTGGTGATGATGGTGTGCCTGCCATCCTGCAATATAGGTCGTCCGATTTATATCTGAGGGATAGGAAGGAAACTATGACAATTTTGCTAAAAGATACACACACCCCTCTCCACATCTGCAAATAAGGCCTTGCCTCGTTCATCCTTTTTTCCCATAAGATAAACTACTTATACAAAGGCATCTTGATGTTCCGTGCAACGCACGGGCATCTTGCTTATTAAAATAAAATTGTACTAATTCACCCAGAATTATAATCTACTCACTATGTTTCAAAAAAAATTGAAATTCTAGGTTTATCTTAAGTCAAACTTGGTTAAGTTTGAC